>NC_044304.2:72940501-73025501 GCF_007474595.2 Lynx canadensis | reverse complement strand
TCCTGCACCTCTATTTTTTTTTGTCATATTCGTCTGACACAACTCTAGTGAATGCAAATATCCATTTATTCTCTGTCTGTAACTGAGAGGTGATGGAGAATATCACTCAATTGGGCTTTCAACACAACTGTGTTTATCTGGTCACCTTGCTGTCCCACTCTCTTCAATGATATAATCTTCCAGTCTCATATATCCCAACCCTACTCTCAGTTGATGACCTTGCTCCTTATTCCATAAGAAAGTAGAAGCATCTAGTGGGAGCTTTCTCTGCTTCCCACCAACAAACCAACATGGGGCCTGCATTGCATCTGTGCTCATTCTGTGTGCTCAGTGCTTTGCTTATTCTTTTTCTTCACAACCAAATTTCCCAAACAGATGTTTGCACGTGACTTCCCCATTCCTGACTGTTACTTAGTCCCAATTCACTTCAAATTTCATTTGGTCCTCATTGTGACACCAGAACAGCATTTGCTGAGGGAATGAAAGACCACCTTGAGGGCATTTTTTGGTCCTCTTCTAACTCTTGTGAGTAACTCTGTTTCTGCTTGGACTTGAGATGGGGGTTGCCTTCCGACTCATCTCTTGCCTCCCCCCACTCTTTTTTCCCTACTCCATAGTCAAACTCTTTTCCTAAATGACTTCAACTATGTGATAGTTTCAGTTATAGATTATAATGAACAACTCTCAAGTTTTATCTACAGTTCAGACAAGTTCTAATCATTTGGAATTTCCACAGGAGTATCTCAAAAGCTCCTCAGAAAGCTAAATGTCCCCCGTGACATCTTGCAGTCGCTCAATCTTCAGCTCTTGACCATCACAGCCAAGTCATTACCAACTGCAGTATATTTTACCACGTAAATATTTCTTTTTTAAAGTTTTTAATTCTAGTTAATTAATGTACAGTATTACATTAGTTTCAGGTGTATGATATAGTCATTTGAAACTTCAAGACATCACCTAGTACTTATCACAACAGGTGCACTCCTTAATCCCCATCACCTACCAAACCCATCCTCTTACCCCCTTCCCCTCTGGTAACCATCAGGTTCTTCTCTATAATTAATAGTCTATTTCTTGGTTTCTTTCTCTCTCTCTCTCTGTTTTCCCCTTTGCTCATTTTTTTGTTTTTTAAATTCCACATATGTGTGAAATCATATGGAATTTGTCTTTCTCTGATTGACTTATTTCACTTAGCATTATGCTCTGTAGCTTCATCAATGTCATTGCAAATGGCAAGATTTCATTTTTTGATGGCTGAATAGTATTCCATTGTGTATATACCACCTCTTCTGTATCCATTCTCCAATCAATGGACAATTGTGCTGCTTCCATAACTTGGCTATTATAATTAATGCTGCTTTAAATATTTCTTGAATCCATTTCTTTGCATCTCTCTTGTCAGGACCCTAAACTAATACACCATCATTTAAAAAAGTTTTTTGAGATAATTGTAGATGCATTTTAAGAAATAATAGACACAGATATTGTGTACCCTTTACTCAGTTTACTCCATTGGTAAGGAGATGTCCTTTGATAGGTAAATGGATAAATACACATCCAGACAATGGCATATTATTCCACACTAAAAAGAAATGAGCTATCAAGCCATGAAAAGGCTTGAAGGAGTCTTGAATGCATGTTACTAAGTGAAATAAGTCAAGCTAAAATACATCGGGTATGATCATACATACTGTATGATCCCAAGTATATGTAATTCTGAAAAAGGCAAACTATGGATACAGTAAAAAGATCAGTGGTTGCCAGGGGTTGGGAGGAGGAAAAGACAAATAGGCAGGGCACAGAGGATTTTTAGGGAAGTGAAAATAGTCTGTATGATACTATGATGATGGCTACATGTCATCAGACATTTGTCCAAAACCATAGCATGCACAGCACCAAGCGTGAACTCTAATGTAAACTACAAACTTTGGATGATCAAACTGTGTCAGTGTAGGTATATCAGTTATAACAAATGTAACACACTGGTGAGAGGTGTTGATAATGGGGGAAGGCTGTGCATATATAGGGGAAGGAGGTATATGGAAAATCTCTACTTTCTGTTAAATGTTTTTGTGAACCTAAATCTAAAATTTATGTTTTTTTAAAAAGGACATCGGAAGCATCCTTGTCATGATGTTGATGTTCTGTATTTTACTATATCAATATCAATATCCTGTGCTATTGCACTATAGTTTTGTAAAATGTCACCAATGGAGTAAACCGAGTGTTTTCTTCTGACCATACGTTCTCATTTCTTACAATATGGATGGGCTGAGAATTTTCCAAATTTTCAATTTCTGTTTCCTTTTTTCCTGAACGATTCTGTAAGTAATTTCTCTTTTTTCACATTGTACTATTGTTGCACCTTCATCATTTTGTTTAGAAATATCTTCAGCTTGGGAAGATACTTCAACTTGGGTGGCCCAGTTGGTTAAGCACCTGACTTCCACTCAGGTCATGATTTCATGGTTTGTGGGTTCAAGCCCTGCATCGGGCTCTGTGCTGACAGCTCAGAGCCTGGAGCCTGCTTCAGATTCTGTGTCTCCCTTTTTCTCTGCCCCTTCCCTGCTCGTTCTCTCTCTCTCTCTCTCTCTCTCTCTCTCTCTCTCTCTCAATAAATAAATAAATAAATAAATAAACAAACAAACAAACAGGGGCACCTGGGTGGTTCAGTCAGTTAAGCATCCATCTTCAGCTCAGGTCATGATCTTGTGGTTCAGTGAGTTCAAACCCTGCATCGGGCTCTGAACTGACAGCTCAGAGCCTGGAGCCTCCTTCGGAATCTGTGGCTCCCTCTCCCTCTGCCCCTCCCTTGCTCACACTCTGTCTCTCTTTGTCTCTCAATAAACAAAGGTTAAAAAATTTTTTTTAAATAAACAAATAAACATTAGAAATGTCTCCAGCTGAATACCTAATTTCATCACTTGCAAGCTCTACCTTCCACAAAAAACTGGAGCAGGAGCCCAGTCCAGCCCAGTTCTTTGCCACTTTGTAACAAGGATTGCCTTGCCTCCAGTTTCCAAACAGGAGTTCCTTATTTCCACCTGAGACCTCATGAAAATGGCCTTTCCTGCCCATATTTCTAAACATTCTGTTCAGCGTTCCTTAAGTATTCTCTAAGAATATTGAGATGGTCTAAAGACGTTCTCTCCCCTTTTCTTTCTGAGCTCTCAACGGAATTGCCCTGAACAGTCAGTTCATAGCAATGTAGGCTTTTTCTAGCATAAACCCCAGATCTCTTCCAGTCTCTCTACCCATTGCCTGGCTCTAAACTGCTTGTGCACTTTTAGGTATTTGTTACAGTGGCATCCCACTCCTCAGTATCAGTTTCTTAACCCACTTGTGCTGCTATAACAGAACACGATAGTCTGTGTGGCTAAGCAACAGACATTTATTTCTCACAGTTCTCAAGGTGGGGAAGTCCAAGATCTGGGCGCTGGCAGATTTAGTTCCTGGTGGGGACCTACTTCCTGATTCACAGATGGCTATGTTCTTGTTCCTGTTAATCTTAAAAACAAAACTGTCAGTTATTTTATCAGCAATCAGCAAAAATGGCCTATTTGGGAATGACAGAGAACTACAACTTAGGACATGAAAGCTACAGCAAAACCATAGGCAAGTCCAAAAAAAAAAGAAGGAGAGGAATGTCATTTTATGGAGATGAAGGGGGAAGTTGGGAGAATTTGTTTTGAATGAAAGTCTATTGGAGAAAAGCAAGAGTTCTGAGTGATGATGGTCTCTCATTGGCTGAGTTGCAGGGGCAGTTGATCTCTTGTGGAGGATTAAGTGGACAAGCCACCTTTGAACCACATGGGTGTGAATGGCACAAGTCCGTGTACACTTGGAAATTTTTCAATAAGTACAGTACAGTACTGTAAATGTATCGTACTTGCTTATGACTCTCTTAATAACATTTTCTTTTCTCTGATTTACTTCATTGTAAGAATCCAGTGTATAATACACATAAGATACAAAATGTGCTAATTGACTATTCATGTTATTGCTAAGCCTCATGGTCAACAGTAGGCTATCAGTAGTTAAGTTTTGGGGCGTCAAAAGTTACACGTGGATTTTCAGCTGTATGCGTGTGTGGGTTGCCATTGTTCAAGGGTCGATCGTACATGTTTCCTGTGAGGCCTTCCTTTCCTGTTGATGACTCTTGTGTTGGGGTCTGTAATGGACAGCTATTCTTATAATTGATGCTTGTCAATTACAAGTGATACAGCTTTTCCTTTTAGTCTCCTGACTCCACTTTAGTGACGTTTCCCTCTATTAATTTTCATACTCCTTATACCATCATATTGGGGTTAGGATTTCAACATGCGACTCTGGGACATAATTATTTACTCTTCAGCCAATACTTTGTTTTTAAGTTTTTACTTAAAATATATTTATTAAATAAACACTGTAGGAACAATAACAGGGAACAAATAAGCATTTAAAGAACTCAATCTTACCTTTATCCTTATAAATCTATTTGATGATCTTTAATTGTGTTTGGTGCTCAGCCACTATGCAGTCTTCATTTTCCTGTGATCATTAACTGGTTATCTCTGCTTAAAGTTTTGAAAGTTTTATATTGATAAAGACATATTTCATGGCATAGCTAAGGCTTAAGGAAGAAACACTTCTTCATTAATTAAAAGGGAATGAGGATCTCCAAAAATGTAAACTTGCTGAGTTTTATGTCACTAATCTAAAATTTTAAAGTTTATTTATTTATTTATTTTGAGAGGGAGACAGAAAAGAGAGAGGCTGAGCAGGGGAGGGGCAGGGAGAGAGAGAATCCCAAGCAGGCTCTGTACTCTCAATGTGGAGCCTGACGTGGGGCTCAAACTCACGAACTGTGAGATCATGATCTGAGCCAAAATCAAGAGTCGGATACCTAACCAACTGAGCTACCCAGGCACCTCTAAAATTTTGAAAATCTTTTTTCACATTATACTTGGTAGCATACATTGTTACTTCATATTACTTATTCACTTCCCAGCTCAGATTTTCTCCAGAAAACAAACAAACAAACAAAAAAACAAGCTGACAATCTGTGTACCTTCGTAGTTATCAAAGGTTTATTGGGGCATCTCTGTTCAAAATCCTTTGCTCCTCACTCATACCTCCATTGCAAATTCCCTTTCCATAGTTTGAGAAACACCAATGCATTGTTTATAACACAAACTTTGCTTTTGCCCTGTGAACAGGGAAGATAAACTTTTAAAATAGTTCATGTGATATCTTTTTAGTAGCATTCATTACCAAATCAAGCAAAAATGTAAATAGAATAAACCCCATTAATAATGTTTTGCCTGAGATTCATTTTAGCCATGAGTCTATTATATGGAAGCAGTTATCTGAGAGATTTATTACATTTTACGGCCATTTATTAATTGCCTAATATTCTTCAGATATCATGTTAGGTCTAGTAGGAAGAATAAAAAGAAAACATACCATCTTCCAGCTTCGGTTTCCCAGCACCAGACAACGGGACTTTCAACGATGCTGGAAATGCTCTTTATCTACGCTGATATGACAGCCATGGCTTTTGAATGTTTGACATTGTGGCTAGTGGGTCTGTGGAACTGAGCTGTTACTTACATTTTTTCTTAATAACATCTCTACTGAGATATAATTGATATATCATAATTCACTCATGTAAAGTGTACATTACAACAATCTTGGAACATTTTCATCACCCCATCAGGAAACCCAGAACTCATTAGTGGTAGTGGTCACACCCCCAAATTCTCCCCATCTTCTCAGCCCTGGGTGATCGCCAATCTTTCTTTCTGTCTCTATGGATTTCCCTATTTTGGATGTATCATATAAATGCTATCAAAATATGTGGTCTTTTGTGACTGGCTAATTTAATTTTAGTTTATTTAAATTTAATAGCCACATGCGGCTAATGGCTATTATAGGAAGCAAGTGAAGTGAAAGACCACATACAGATCCTGAAGGCTAAGAAGAAGATAATTCTGAGAAAGGGGAATGCGGAATACAGGTCAGAGATTGGAGATGAACCCAGATGGAGCCTAGTGATAAGACAGGTTCCTGGAGGAAGGGATGGTTAACAGTACCAAATAATACAGAGGGGTCAAGAAAGAATAGTTTCAGTGTAAAGATCGGATAAAAATCCTGATGACAAAGGGCATTGGCATGTGGCGTTGATGAAGAAGTGTAGGCAGGTGGAATTTTGTATCACTCAGAGATGGAGGGAAGGAAGAAAATTTCAAGATAGCCTGAGAAGGATAACAGGATTGATAGAAATTTTGTTTTGTTGCTGTTAATATTTTTAGTGTAGACGTGAGCCTATATGTAGGCAAAAAGAAAAGGATCTAGTCGGAATGAAGAGATTAAGGATGATTGAGCAAGGTTCTGAAGGATATGAGTGAGGGTGGGACCAGGGTTTTTAGTATAGGAGCAAGCCCTGGCAAGGAAGATTGAAGTCATCTTTCTCAGAGGCAGGAGTAAGTAAAGAAAGAGTAGGTGAAAATACAGAGTAATGTTTACATAGAAAAGAAGGAAACTAAAGGAACTCATTTAAGACAGTGGGAATGAGGCCTTCTGTGGGTAAAATTTGGTTCCTCCAACCATCACTGTGATCAAATGAGGAGAAGGGAGTTCTCCAGATGCTCTGGGAGGTGAGTGTATCAATATCTTATATTCTTGTTGCTGCTCAAATGAATGTGTCTCCTAGAAGCAACAAACATTTTCAAGTACATAAAAACCACATGAGGTTCAGAGATCCACATGTGTCAATTTTCACTTAATGAAAAGTAAATTGTCCAAAAGTTTACATATGAGATCTTCAAAGATAAAATGTATCAGTGTATGCATCCTCCCTTCCACCCTCCCTTCCTCCCTCCTCCCTCCCTGTTTCCTTCCTTCCTTCCTTCCTTCCTTCCTTCCTTCCTTCCTTCCTTCCTCCCTCCCTCCCTCCCATTCATTTATTTTTCTTTCAGTTTGTAGAAAACATTGTATCCTCTTGCTCCTTTCTCTCCAAGGAAAAATGGAAACAAACAAAATATAAAACTTTGGAAAAGCCCAACATTAATCCATACTACAATGAATACAGAATTTCATGTTATGCATTATAATAAAACTGTTTTAGTTTAATTTAGTATTTTCTTTATTTTTCCAAGCCGTGTTACAACAGTTAGTGGAAGAGCCAGGAAGTGTTTTGAAAATCCCAAATTAAGAAAAACAAAACAAAACAAAACAAAAAAACCAACTGTGCAAATATAAGAACAAAATCTACTAATTAATTAATATTTATTTAGTTAGTAATGTACTTTAGAACATGCTTTCTATATAGAAGTTTTAGAAATTAAAGCTAACTTTTATGGTATTTTCAATATATAAAGTTATATATTCATGTATCTATGTATTTGTATGTATGTATGTACTTATGTATTTATTGATTTCTTTTAGGCTTTTAAAACCAAGGATGGATATCTTGTAGTTGGAGCAGGAAATAACCAACAGTTTGCTACTGTGTGCAAGGTAATCTTGAATCACTGGGGTGGGCGGATGACCCGTGCAACAACTCGTTTCGTATACAGCCAGGAAAGTTCAGTTTTGCCTAGAACAATGTTGTTAAGTCTATAGCCAACTCCAGACCCCTTGCCTTCACACCTAACAATGTGCCATTTTGATACGTACAAGTGCTCGGGACATGGTCTGAATTAGCATTCTGACTATATGTTTTTTTCAGGTTATCTGGCTGTATTTTGAAATGAATCATAGTACATAGGAACCTAAATTATCCTCAAACAGGACCTGACTACCAGTCCAATGAAAAAAAAAGGAAAGAAAAAAATGCACTAAAATTTTTTTTAAATGTTTATTTATTTTTGAGAGAAAGAGACACAGAATGTGAGGGGGAGGGACAGAGAGAGAGAAAGAGAGAGAGAGAGAGAGAGAGAGAGAGAGAGAGAGAGAGAGAGACACGGAATCTGAAGCAGGCTCCAGGCTCTGAGCTGTCAGCACAGAGCCCCATGTGGGGCTTGAATCCATAAACCAAACCATGAGATCATGACCTGAACCGATGTCAGATGCTTAACCGACTGAGCCACCCAGTGCCCCCAAAAAAATGCATTTTAAAGGGAATTTTATTGCCAGGATATTTTTCTTTTCTCTTTCTTTTTTCTTTTTCTTTTTTTCTTTTTTCTTTTGTTTTTGTAATAACATGAGATCTAATTAGGCCCAAATACAGTATAATACCAAATTTATTGTATTAACCACTAGAAAACTAAAAACAACTTTTCACATTAGCTTTTAATTTTGCAGAATACCTTTCTGCAAAATTCATGTTTTAAGGTGTTAGCAATTAAGGTTATATTAAAGATGTTGCTACTCATTGGGTTTAAAAAAAGGCCTTGGAATAGTTTGAGATAATTTTATATTGAAGATTTTACATTTTTGGCATCACTTAGACACTTTTTTTATTTGATGTCTTTACTACTTAACTAGATTTTAGGGTTTTTTATATTTTCTTTTATTTAAGTCTTTAGGTTCCTGTTCACTTTTTCCAGTTCTAGTCCCAGAAGTATGATCTAGCTTTAAAAATATGTATTTAAGTTTTTATTTTAATTTTTCTTTCCTGTAGGGGAAAGGCCTCACCTGTTGAGGACGTTTTAATTTTTTTGCACTCCTCATACGTACCACTGTGAACTTCCGGCGTTATTAAAGATGCCCAAATATTCCTTAGAGGAGCCTTCTTTATTGCAGTTAGCCTGCTAGAACCTTCTGTATTGCAGTTAACCTGCTATGCACAAGAATTCTTTATTGTGGTGCCTCTTTTACAGGAGAGGGTAGGGAGCGCCGCTCAAAACCACAGCAAAGGGGTGGGACGTACCAGGGAGAAGGTGACAAATGGAGCTGGTTCCTATGGCAGGGAGGGCTGGAACATCTGAGGTGGGGAAGAGGGAGCTTTCATAACGGTGACTCTGAGTAAGTGTAGAGAAAATCGATTCAAACATTTGATCCAGGATCAAAGAATCTTTATTATGAACGGTCAACGTTAAAAATATGAAACATACGGAAGCCGTTGCCTGTGAAGTCATTTGCGTACTCTAGCCACAGAGATGTAAAAGCCAGTTCATTGCTATAAATGAGTACAGATTTTCTTCCTGGGCCATATGTTTTGGAGTTTTCTCTCTCCAGAAAGGGGGGCGGGGTGGGGGGGGGTAGAAATTACTGGTTGACATATTCTTCACTGTTGAAAATAACTGTACTGAGCTCTTTTTATTTTTGATTCATTACTGCTGATCAGTTTGAAACTTTTGAACTTCCTCATAAATATCCATAAGAACATTTTTTTTGGAAAAGATTTTTATTTCAAAGCAGAATATTTGCCATAAGTCTGAGTACTAAAATATGACTCACTGTGCTGGTGTGTTAGGATACATTTGTTTAAAAGGAGACCATCAGAGGGCCTTTGAGAGTGGTATACTTGACCTTGTTTTTCCATATGTGAGTTAGGAATGATAATCCCTGTTATGAGCCCGTAAGACAATGTCTATCAAATTCTTTGAAACACTCAGAAGAAAATTTTTATGTGTCCAGGATTTTAATGCTATTTACATCTCTTACTAGGCATCTTGAGCGAACATTGCAATCTGATTGATTTTTTTTAACCTTCATAATTATATCCTTACATGCAAACTTGCCCTATAAAACCTTTTAACCTGAGAAAAATGCTCTGATCCCTTATGCCATGTATAGTGGGTTTCTTGTAAGTATTTTTGGTTCAGATTTATCTGTTGCGAAGGGGCTTGTGATTCAAATTGACCTTACGGAAGATGAAGTTCCCAGGTTTTCACATGATGCCCATCAATTGTTCTTTTGCCAATTAAGGCCCGTCATAAAAGATAGGGTGGCTCGGGTGCCTGGGTAGCTCAGTCGGTTGAATGTCAGACTTCAGCTCAAGTCATGATCTTGCAGTCAGTGAATTTGAGCCCCCCACATCAGGCTCTGTGCTGACAGCTCACAGCCTAGAGTCTGCTATGGCTTCTGTGTCTCCCTCTCTCTCTGCCCCTTCCTCACTCATGCTCTGTCTCTCTCTCTCTCTCTCTCTCTCTCAAAAAATAAACAAACATCCAAAAAAAAAAAAAAAAGAAAAAAGATAGGGAGGCTCTACCTCCTAGGGAGAAATACAGCAGTATTGTCTGTGATGAATGAGTAGAATTTACTTGGGCCTAATCTCTTTCCAAAATTGAAATAGATCTACTGGTTGACTAATACTTCTGGGGCAGGGGGTCCTATTAAGGAGCTCTTATTGTCAGGAATTAGGGTGAGAACAAGAGCAATTGGGTTCAAGGCTTGGGGTTCAGAAAATCTTCCTGCATATAAACCGAACCTTGGCTTAGAACAAATCCCATTTTATGTCTCTTAACGTGATACAGAAGAGTAGGCAACATGAGCATATGTAAGCTATTTTAAGCTGATTGATGCCAACACTAATGGGTATTCCTATTTGAAGTACATTGACATCCTTTCAAAAGTCATTTAGACTGAAAGTTTCTTTTATTGGAGGCAATATGCATTGGTTCTCAACTCTAGCATGCATAGGAAATCTCCTTGAGCTTCATACCCAAAGATTTTGACTTAGTATGTCTGAGGTGGGGTATGGGAAACTTCAATATCAGTAAGCATTGTAGCTGATTTTGGAGCAGGTGTTTTTAGGACGTTATAGCATAGTTCTAAGGCATACTGTGAGTCTTGGAGCTAGTCAGGTGACCTCTGGCAAGATGCTTAATCTTTGTTAAGCATCTGTGTTCTCATGACAAAATGAAGATTATAATACATGACTATGCTAATATATAAATTTTGGGATTTTGCAAGAGTTAGATTGGATAAGTAAAATAGTCTGTCTAGTCCTGACTCACAGTATGCACTTAATAAATGGTCTCTACAAAAATTACATTTGTAGGGGGTGCATCTGTGTGATTCAGTCGGTTAAGCAACCAACTCTTGATTTCAGCTCAGGTCATGATCTCTTTGTGAGATTGAGCCTCCTGTAGGGCTCTGTATGGACAGCACGAAGCCTGCTTGGGATTCTCTCTCTCTCCCTCTCTCTCTGTCCCTCCCCCCCCCCCACTTGCTGTCTCTCTCTCTCTCTCTCTCTCTCTCTCTGTCTCTCTTTATCTCTCTCTCCATCTCTCAAAATAAATAAATCTTAAAAAATTGGGTTTGGAGAATCTGGTTCTGGTTAAGATAAAGTAAGCACACTTCTCCCTATCTCTTCCGTTGAATGCAGCGATAAAACCTGGATAGAATGCACGGAGCCATCTATGAGAGGGTGTAAGAGGGCTCTGAGAAGTAAGTAGTAGGAGGAGAATTGGGGAAGAACACCAGAATTTAAAGTATCTCTAAAGCAGCAATAAGTTTCTGTGCAATGACTTCCTTATACAGTGGAGCCTGAAACATGGAAGTAGGCACTAGGAAACAGAGCTGAGCCCTACGAGATGCCCTTTCTTCCTAGAGTGAGGACCACAAAAGTGAGCTCTAATAGCAGAGAGAGTGTGGAAATCCTCCGTCTTTTCTCCCTCTCCATTTTCTCACGCCCCACCCCACAAACAACCCCTGTAATGGCATCAGCAGATGAACAGGAACTAAAACTCTGAGGAAGGAGAACTTTCCTCTTTATCTCTGAGCAGTGATCCCCCAGAAAGAGGGGTGAATCCCTGTTGCTTTTTTCTCTCCCCCCACTGCTTGGCCTCCACCCTGCAAGTCTGCTAGGGAGTAGGCTACCTAAGGGGGAGCCCCAGGGAACTGGAAAGAGACTGCAGAGAGGCAGGAGCTGTGGAAAGCAATCCTTGAAGTTGTTGGTGAACCCCTCACTCACCTCTGAGCTGCACATACACTGATCTGGTGCTAACCAGCACCCCAGAGGAGTTGAGGACTGAGTTAAGGAACAGATGACTGCCCAGGTGGCAGCATGACCATTAAGTAGGGCACATGTGGGACAGATTCGAATAGCACTGCAAGCGCTCAGAACTCCACTACCTCTAGAACCAAAGCACACCAAAGGTGGGTTGTGGGACTCACAGCCTGGACCTCACCAGGTCAACTGCTTGCTAAACACAATAACAACAAGATTTTTCTGTAGGATTTAAACAAGACCCAGAGGCTCATAATATAATATTTAAAACGTCCAGGATACAATCCAAAATTACTCAGCATATGCAGAGCCAGAGCTTGCATGAGAAAAGACAGTCAATAAATGCCAATGCCAAGATGACACAGATGTTGGAATTAATTTACAAAGGCTTTAAAACAGCTATTATAAAAATGCTCCAATAGGCATCACAGACTTTGTGGAAATAAATGGAAAAATAGAAATGTCCCGCAAAGAAATAGAAGATATGAAGAAGAACCAACTAGAAATTCTAGGATGGAAAAATACAGCCACCAAATAAAAAAAAAAGCATCTCCTCACTGGGTGAGCCCAATAACACAATGGGGATGACAGAGGAAACTAGTCATGGAACTCGAAGATAGATAAGTAGAAATCATTCAGTCTGAACCACAGAGAAAGAAAAAAAGAGTCTCCTCCCCAAAAGTCTATGCTGAAAAAATATTTGAAGATGTAATTGCTGAAAACTTCCCAAATTTGGCAAAAGACAAAAACCTACAGATTTAATAATTTCAGCGAACCCCAAATAGGATCAACCCCAATAAATCCATGCACAAACACACCCAAGACTACCCACTGAAAAGGAAAGACCAAGGCAGATGTTTTGAAAGCACCCGGAGAAAAATGATATATTACCTGTGGGGGGACATGGACACAATTGACTGCAGATTTTTCGTAAGAACCTGGGAGCCCAGAGAGAAGTGGCACAGAGGTGTCCACCCTGAACTCTATATCCGGTAGAAATATTCTCAGAAAATGAAGGTTAATTAAAGACATTCTCCCTCCCTGTCTCCCCGCCTTCCTCTTTCCCATCCTTCTCTTTTGAACAAACCCATACTTCATTATTTCTTTTGGGGGAAAATGCACCTCGTTGGAATGCTTCCCATGGATTTAGTGCTCAAGATGTCAGGCACTTTCACTGATATGACTTCGTTCCATCCCAGGCAACACTGCTTCGAGCACGTAAGGAATGGTTGTGATCACAGCACCTGGAATGAAGCGGTCTCTCTAGGAACATTTTGAATGGCAGCGTGGCTGAACACAGAACGATAATTATTGTGACCCACTGTTTCGTATCAACTTTCAAATAGAAAAGAGGTCTAATATGTCAAGTTTAGAGAAGGACATATGAGGATATCCTGGTTCCCATTGAGTAAAATCACTGAGTGTTTTTTTTGTTTTTTTTTTTTTAACATTTATTCAGTTTTTGAGAGACAGAGGGAGACAGAGCATGAGGGGGGAGGGACAAAGAGAGAGGGAGACACAGAATCCAAAGCAGGCTCCAGGCTCTGAGCTGTCAGTACAGAGTCCAATGTGGGGCTCTAACCCACAAACTTTGAGACAATGACTTGAGTCAAAGTCAGATGCTCAACTGACTGAGCCACCCAGGCGCCCCACTGAGTGTTTTTTATTTTATTTTTTTAATGTAGCTTATACTATTTCTGGGTGAGGCTAGATTTACAGATTTAACCTGTGATTTGGTGAAGGCACTTGCTTTTTC
This sequence comes from Lynx canadensis, assembly GCF_007474595.2. NCBI lineage: Eukaryota > Metazoa > Chordata > Mammalia > Carnivora > Felidae > Lynx > Lynx canadensis. The sequence goes on along the minus strand of NC_044304.2, from coordinate 73,011,864 downwards.
TTGAAATGACTTATTCATTCTTGGGGAGGGAAGGGGTTTCCATTCCTGGACAAGGCTGGAGGCCATTCTGGGATCAGGTGTGGTGACAGGGAGGGTTTGAGAAAGGACACTCTATGTGGTGTCGCTTTTTAAACTCTGGGAGAGTAACGCTGTCTTTATTATTCCTAAAGGAAATGAATAAGTGAACCATGCAAAAGAGAAATGACACCGTGGAGATGCTCTCTTTACTCCAGGGAACCTTCTTCACTTCTCTGTCCTTTGTGAGATGATTAATGGATTGATTTTATTTAAACTGTGGGAAACAAATGAAACCATTAAATGTTTATATTTAAAGCAAATACATTACTAGAGGTAGTGAAGCTTTCTGTGGGCCACATGGCCTGCCCGGAACCCATAAATGCTCCTTCTGACTTTCCAACACAACTGCCAAACACTGCCTCCACACATTCTTTATAAAACTTCTTTTCCATTCCAAATCCACTTGGTACTTTCATTACGGTCTTGTTAAAATTGCAAGATGTCCGAAGGGACTTGCAAGATAGATTTCCCTTTATTGAGGAGGAGCAAAAGAGGAAGTGTATAAAAGCATTTCTATTTGTTATTCCTTCAGGGAGACATATTAAAGAAAAATAGTGACACTTCTATAGGAAGAATATCTTTTAATTTGACATTATTTTAATGGTGAGCATTTGGGGCAAATGTATATGCTTTTCCTCTGTTTTAGCACCTTGTACAACATCCTGGATTGGACTTCTGGGACAGATAATATTATTTTATTTACATGTGGAACAAATAAGTGAATGTACCTACAAGATATATGTTGATCATGGGCTTTGTGAAAGTGCAGACAAGTACTTGTGATATTGGTTCTCAGAATTAGGTCCGTTTTATCCAGTTTTGTATCTCTCTACTTACTCTCTCCAGACAAGCTTATGATGGGGATCTGATAACTCTTTCTATGCTCCTGGTTGTAGGTACCTACACAAATGTAGCAAAAACTTCTCATAAATGACAAACTCAGTCACAACATTACCCATATTAAAAAAATTTTTTGTACCGTTTATTCATTTTTGAGAGACAGAGAGTGAGTGGGGGAGGGGCAGAGAGCGAGGGAGACACAGAATCCGTAGCAGGATCCAGGCTCCGAGCTGTCAGCACAGTCCGACATGGGGTTTGAACTCACTGACCGTGAGAATATAACCTGAGCCGAAGTCAGATGCTCAACTGACTGAGCCACCCAGGCCCCTCAACATTACCCATCTTGATTGCATGATCCTTCCCTCTATATTCCTTTGCTGTTCTATATGCTTTTGTCTGGAAGCATAAAGGTCAGCAAAGGATGGTGTTGGGAAGGGTGTGGTAGTCGCTGAACACTTGCACTCACAGGTAGGTACCCCCCAAATCGTGAATTATACATTAAGATTATTTTTCCTGGGGGCGCCTGGGTGGCTCAGTCGCTTAAGCATCAGACTCTTGATTTCCTCTCAGGTCATGATCTCAGGGTTCATGAGTTCAAACCCTGAGTCAGGCTCTGTGCTGACAGCACAGACACTGCTTGGGATTCTCTCTTTCCTTCTCTTTCTCTCTCTGTCCCTCCACCCCCCCCCCTTGCTCTTTCAAAAGTAAGTAAATAAATAAATGTTAAAAAACATTATTTTTCCCTTTTAGATCTTGAATTTGCCTGAACTGATTGATGACTCCAAGTATAAAACTAACCACCTTCGGGTACAGAATAGAAAAGAGCTTATCAAAATACTATCTGCACGGTAAGCTTGGATCTACTGTGTGTACACTTAAGAATTAATGTCATTAGCATTTACCTGGGTTTTTTTGTTTGTTTGTTTTTTGGTGTTCTTTTTTGCCTTATTTAAATTAACTTGTATTTCTTTAACATTTCGCAAAGCTGGTTAGTGGAAAGATATTTCAAAGCCATGTTTTTTCTTTATTTGAAAACATTTTACATGTCTTATTAAGTACTGAGTCATAACAATGATATAAATAAGAAAGTCAAATGACTTGAATTAGGTTGCTCTTCTGTAGCATGTGAGTGTTTGGGATTAGTCTATTATGAATTCTAATAACAACAATACTACTAGTAATAATGATTACTAGTAGTAATAATGATTTAACATTTTTTTTTTACCTTTTACTGTTTAAACAGTCTACATATCTGACCCCTTTTAACCCTTACAATCATTCTGTGAGGTAAATTCTATCCTATTTTACAGATAAGGAAACTGAGGCAAAGAACGGTGAAGTCAAAAGTTTGTTGGCTTTTCTGTTCTCCTGTGCAGTTTATCATGATGATGTTTGGAAAATGCCAGATTGAGTTATGGGTCATAAAGGATTAATGCTAGTCAATTAGAGCATTTGATTTCCAAATTATAATATTCATGTCAGGTTTTGCTTTCATTAAAACCTGTATCAGTCCTTCAGGTATCCCTCAGAAAAGGGTACCAATCCTGCATATTTCCTACCGGTTTCGCTTTTGTTTATGTCTAAACTCCATCTACAGAATAGGCATCAGGGTTCTTGTGGATCTAAATGCCCACAGAAGCGGTTCTTCAGTATGGAACATTTGCTGTCATCATGCCCATGAATTAAGTACTTTTGTTCAAATATCATATCTTGTCTTTTGAAAGGGCCCTTGTTTTTCTGTGTAGTATGTACCAAAGTTCTTAGACAATAAGATTCTGCTACTGTAATTTTTATTTCTGTCCCCTTGGTATTTGGGGATCTCTGTGTGAATCAGCAACAATTCATTACCTATTTGCCCTTTCCTGGATCGCAGACACTTCTCTGCAATGCCTGTTTTGCCTTGTGCCCCATGCCGGTCGATCAGCGGGGGGCTCTGTGTGGGACTGATGTGCAGAGAATGCAGGAGCCAGAATCGGGCTCCCCTATCCCAGTCGTTTGTTAAATATCAGTCTGATTCTACCACAGAGCCTGAGAGCCCTCAGTCATTAACCTTTCTTCACATGAGAATTGGCCATTTATTTCTGCTCTTTGCCTCTCATTTAATTCATTGATAGGATTTTTCCTTTCACACCACGGTTACCCACTTTCAATAATAGGCATTTGTGAGAACCTTATCAAAAGCTCTTTGAGAGTCTAAATAGATCGTATCCATGCTGTGAGAAGTGGACCCAAGAAAAATACAAAACTGAGGCAGATAAAAGTGTCATCTTCGTACTCAGCTGCTGGCCCCTTTTGTAACATCAAGGGCCACAAAGTTACATTACTGGTTTCCCATGTCCTAAGATTTTTCTTCCTTGCTCAATTCTGTGACAGAATTCTGCTGTAGAAAGACTTTTAGTAGCATCTGTAATAGATTAATTTCTATTTTCTCTCTTCATTGTGAATTACATAATTTGTCGCCTTCTTCTTTCTACTCTTACGCACGCAGAAGTGGAAGTTTCCTCATTGTGGAAACCCATAAGGTTCTTATGTCTTTATTCAGGGCTTAACAAGGAGTTAAGGAATCCAATCACAAGGAAGAGACTGGGGAGTTGTCTTCAGAGAGGAAATTCGATAGGGAGGTCACATTATCACAGGTCCTGCTGTTAAAGCACAGACCACAGAGAGCCTGCACTGTTTGGAGGCTCTGTTGTGCGAGTGTGTTGATGTTTTTTGGTGCTCTCTTGTGGTAAGCAGTCTTCAGTCTCCGCCAGCTCAAGTCTCTTCTGCGTGATGGATCAAACAGTGATGAGCGGGGAAGATTAGGATATGATTCATTCCCATTTATGACCTTGTCGTTTGTTTTTCTGAACAAATGTCACTGGATTCACTGGTACTGTTCAGTGCCTGGCTTTCAGGGGGTCTCTGTGAAAGTTTAAAAGTGTATCATTTTCATTAGCCAGTTCTATGTTCTCTATGAAAATTTAAAAATGTTTAGTGGCTCTCTCTTATAGGATGAAAGCTGGTCTTTTTAGTCTGACATCATGGTCTTCCACAGTCTGACATGGTTTTTTCTTTCCACCTTTTCTCAACATAAAGGCCCTGCTGTGGCCACACTCCCATTCGGTGGGGTCTTTTGCTCTCTGTCTGGAACGCTTCCCAGACTCACTATGATTCTGAAACATAGTCGTGCTTCCAAGGTCAGTTCCACAGCTTCATGAAACCATCCTCAAATGTCCCTCTTTGGGGTCCCAGTCAGATGACAACACTTGCAGAAAAGCAGGTGTCCTTCCGTGCTTCGTATCCAGCCTACCAGTTATCAAACACAAACAGAATCGGCATTAACTTGTTGGGAATGGTTCTGTCAGAGGTGTGCCTGACACGCTGTTCTTTTCATTCCGCAGCAGAACCTGTGAATCACAGACACGCTAGCTCCCAACCACAGAAAGGAGGCAGGGAGAAGGGAAGGGGAGAAAGCAGCATTGAGTAGATGCTTTTAATTATCAGGAAAGCATTATTATTCCCACTTTACAGATGAATATTCTGAAGTGTAGGGAGGTTAGTCTCAAGGTTAGAAACATAGTGAATAGTTAGTTTAGAATTCAAAAGGCTGTATCTTTTCCATATGTCATATTGCCTCCCCTAAAGTGGTGCACGGAACGTTACCCTGTCTTTGCTTATTTACTCAATAAATATTTATTGATCACTAGGGATATAGAATAAACGAAACAAAGAACATTGGTGAAAAATATTGCAGGGAAGGAAAATGAGGAGTGCCAAAAGTTGGTTGTGAGGCTATTTCATTTAAGCTGGTCACAGAGAGCTTCTCTGCTTAAGGGACATTTGAGCAGAGTCCTGAAGGAGGTGAGGGAAGGGACCTGCAGAGAACTGGAAGAAGCTCTTTAGGCAGCAGGTGCATGGGTGGGAGTTTAGGGAGTACCAGAGAGGACAGTGAGCCCAAACTCAGTGATCAAAAGGAAGAGTTGGGGGAGGTGGGTCCAGAGAGAGAGAGAGAGAGAATGGAGGATGTGGGTCCAGGGTGGGTCCAGGGAGACAGTAGAGAGAGTAGGGGGAGGTGGCCAGCAAATCATGTTTAAAATTTATGATAGATTTTATAACAACGTAGTTTCTTAAACTCGTGAAATGAAGGGATTATTTTCATCATATAGTCAGTTTGCTTCTCAGCCACTACTATTTTCTATCCAACCTGAAGACACATTTTTTTCCAGTTTGATTGAGACATGCCTGACATATAACCGTGTATTAGTTTAAGGCATACACCATCATGATGTGATATATGCATGTATTGCAAAATGAGCATCCCAGTAAGTTTCGTTGACACCCATCACCTCACAGTTACAGATTTCTTTTTCTTGTGTTGGGTTTTAAAATCTCTCCTAGCAACCTTCACATATACAGTATTGTTAACTACAGTCCTCTTTGTGTTCTCCTATGGAATTCATAGACTCTTTTGAAAGCCTACCAGGAAAGCCAGTCGCTTACCTCACTTTTCTGTTATTCCTGCTAAAAATCGTGTGATGCTTCTCTCTGAGCAGCCAGGCTCATTCAGGAAGGCAGCTGCATGTTTTTGTCATCCGCTGAGTTTTCCACAGACAGCACACAGTGTGTCTCAGGTGTTCTCAGGTGTTACTATTTCCCACCCCCCACCCCCGCCCCCCACCAGGCTGGCCCTGAACAAGTTTTGCTTTTTTTAAATTTCAAGATGGGAGACTTTTCCCTTGGGTTTGCCGTTTTATCCAGGGTGTTGCAGAAAGTCTGTTTACCCAGCTGCTAAGACTGAAAACGGTGCAAGGAGAAAGCATGTTAAAAGTCCCCAGCTAAAACAGAAGAGACATAATAGAGACTAATCCAGGGCCCATTAAAACAAACCCCTTCTCTGCAGCTCCCAGGAGCAATAACTCCTAAGTCGGGGCCCCTGACACACTGAATCAGCACTTTTGCCACCGTGAGGATCTCAAGGGAGAGAGTGAACATCATAACCTGCATTGAAACCAAGAGGAGAAGGTTAAAGATGTTCTGTTAGTAGTTGGGGAAAATAAGAGGAAGACATGAAATGAGGAGGAAGGAGAAGAGAAATGATGGAGAAAATAGAAATATAATTTGCTTTATTTCTCTCCCTTCCTTTCTTCACTGTTACTGGCCACTGACTGTGTGCCCTTGTCCTGCAGCTACAGAGATGAAACAAAAGATCTGGGCTTGTGAGGAGTTCATGATCTAGTTAGGAAAATAAGCAGGTAAAGCAGTGGCTTAAGTAGTGTTTGCTCAGGGCAACTGGTAAACACACTCACAGGGTGCCCGCAGCCCAGAGAAGGGTAACTCCCTCAACGTGGGCAAGTCCAGGAAGGCTTCCTGGAGGTGGTGCCACCTGAGATGAGTCTGGTTTTTTTTTTTTTTTTTTTTAATATTTGTATATTTTTGAAGGAGAGAGAGAGACAGAGCATGAGCAGGGGAGGGGCAGAGAGAGAGAGAGAGAGAGACACACACAGAACACAAGGCAGGCTCCAGGCTCTGAGCTCTCTGCACAGAGCCCAACGCAGGGCTTGAACTCACAACCTGTGAGATCATGACCTGAGCTGAAGTTGGATGCTTAACTGACTGAGCCACCCAGGCGCAACCCCCCCCCCCCCCCGCCCCAGATGAGTCTTGGACAAATAGAATGAGGTGAAGAGAAGAGAAAAGAGAACTCAAAGGAAGAACTATTTGATCAAGTGGAATTTCACAGGGAGAAAAAAAAATAAGTCATAGGAGAAGAAAAGTAAGGTAACTTGGAAAGAAACTGATGACAACTTTTAAATTGATTTTTGAAAAATGCTGCACATGTTAAGCAAGTGTCTGTCAATATAGTCCTAGTGAAGGCGTTACTAAAAAGTTGGTTACACTAAGATGATATAAATAAAAATTAACAGTGTAAGATAAACTTACCTTTTTTACAATGCTGTGACAATTCCTTTAGTGAAATAGTAATTGGTTTTGGTTTTGAATGATCTGATTTTTCTTAAGTTTCTGATATGTGATTGAATATTTACTTACTTTCAGAGTTTACTGTATTAAAAAACAGTGAAATTTTTTTATTAAAATTTTTTTTTTAATGTTTATCTTTGAGAGACTTTGAGAGAGATGGAGAGACAGAGTGTGAATGGGGGAGGGACAGAGAGAGAGGGAGACACAGAATCCAAAGCAGGCAGGCTCCAGGCTTGAGCTGTCAGCACAGAGCCTGACATGGGGCTGGAACTCATGAACCGTGAGATCATGACCTGAGTTGAAGTTGGACGCTTAATCGACTGAGCCACCCTGGCACCCCAAAAAACAATGAAATTAAGTGCTGGAGTTCAGGGCCTTCTAAGCGGAAGTGCTAAATAAATATTGGTGAACTGAATCAAAGGTTTATTAAAGAGCTTCATCTAATCTGATCACTTCCAAAATTTGGTATCAAATTATTTTATTTTATTTTTAAATTTAAATTTAATTTTATCATTTTATTAATTTTTTTATTTTAGAGAGAGAGAGGGCACAGGAGAGTGGCAGAAGGAGAGAGAGAAAATCCCAAGCAGGCTTCACACTCAGTACAGAGCCCAATATGGGGCTTGATCCCATGATGCTCAAATTATTTTTTTAACTTTTTAAAAATTTGTTTAATGTTTATTTATTTTTGAGAGAGAGAGAGAGAGAGAGAGAGAGCGAGCGAGCAGAGGAGGGGCAGAGAGACCCAGAGACAGAATCCGAAGCAGGCTCCAGGCTCTGAGCTGTCAGCACAGAGCCCGACGCAGGGCTCGAACCCATGAACTGTGAGATCATGACCTGAGCTGAAGTCGGATGCTTAACCGACTGAGCCACCCAGGCACTCCCCAAATTATTTTTAATTGGCTTGTTTAGAATATTGGAGAGTTGGACCTAGAGTGTTTTTTGGCTGTTGGTAGGGAGTTGTATTTTCAAAGGTGCCTGAATATAATGTTAATTTATAAAAACTGACATCTTGGTCTCAATCCAACAAATTTGGTCCTTCTGGTTCCCTGCCTAGGTCTTTCAGGGAGTCTCCACAGCTTTGAGGACAAAGATTGAACTATTGCCTTAATACATGTAATTGCCTCCTACCTTGTCACCCAAGAACCACCTGCAACTCCTTATAATGTGGCCTGGTGTTTTAATCCTCTGTGTCTTCCCATATGCTCTTTGCTTTTCACTAAAATGATGAAGCTTCTTGGCCTCACTGGCTGCTTCCATTCCTTCCAAATGAGCACGAGCCCCAGGAGCCTTTCCTGCCTCACTTGTCTGTTGTAAACAGCCCCTCTGATGCCGCGACATCAAAGCATCCATTGCACCCAACAATCATCAGTTGTCCTCCTTGACAAGACAGTAAAGTTCTTAAATAAGTTTCACATTTCTTAATTTCTTATTTTTTTAAGTTTATTTATTTATTTTTAGAGAGGGGGAGAGTAGGAGTGGGGGGAGGGGCAGAGAGAGAGGGAGAGAGAGAATCCCAAGCAGTCTCCACACTGTCAGTGCAGAGTTGGACCTGGGGCTTGATCTCACGAACTGCGAGCTCATGACCTGAGCCTAAATCAAGAGTCGGACACTTGATTGAGTCACCCAAGTGCCACTCTTATTTTTTTAAAACAATTAAATGTTTTTGAGAGAAGTTTTAGGAGGAAGGTACAGAAAGTTTCCATATATCCCCCTCCCCCACTATCAACACTCCCCACTAGAGTGGTACATTTGGTGCCATTGATGAACCTACATGGACACATCATAAGAGATTATATATCTCTTTTGATTTTTATTTCTAATGCCTGTTGGATTTCTGGAATTCAATAAACAATCTTTTAGTTAGTCAACGTATTACCCAAGGAGCAATACCATCCAAGTTTGGAAGAAGTGGCCAAAGGGAAAAGAGGACAAATTCCCAGTGTTGTTAAGATAAAAAGAGAACAATGGAATATTACTCAGCCATCACAAGGAATGGAATCTTGCCATTTGCAGTGATGTGGATGGAACTAGAGTGTATTATGCTGAGCGAAATAAGTCAGTTCAAGAAAGAAAAATACCATATGATTTCACTCATATGTGGAATTTAAGAAACAAAACAGATGAACATAGGAAAAAGGAAGGAAAAATAAAATAAGATAAAAACAGAGAAGGGAGGCAAACCGTAAAGAGACTCTTGTTTTTTTAAGTTTATTTATTTATTGAGAGAGAGACAGAAGGAGAGAGAGGGAGAGAAGCCTGATGATCTCACACTATGAGATCCTGATCTGAACTGAAACCAAAAGTTGCTTAACCGAATGAGCCATCCAGGTTCCAAAAGAGACTCTTATCTACAGAGAACAAACTGAGGATTGCTGGAGGGGAGTTGGGTGGGGGATGGGTGAAATGGGGGATGGGCATTAAGGAGGGCACTTGTGATGAGCAATGGGTGTTATATGTAAATGATGAATCACTAAATTCTACTCCTGAAACCAATATTACAAGTATGTTAACTAGCTTGAATTTAAATAAAATCTTGGAAGACAAAGGAAAAAAAAAAAAAAAAAGAACAATGGTAGCCAGAGATGAAAACTTTCTAAACTAACCTAAGAGGACTGTATTATGATCACTGAATGTCAAAAGGCCTGAATTTGAGGCCAGAGTCTTCCACTAACTCTGTGGCCTTGAACTAGCCCCGATTCTTGGAGCCTCAGGTCCTCATATATATATATATATATACACAATGTGCATAACGATACCTACACCATAGTGAGAATTACGAACCAGAGCAGGCCTGAGAGCAGCTAGCCCAACACAGCACACAGCAATGTTCGGTCTGTTTTAGGAGAATCTCAATCCCCTAGAATCACAAATCACAGTTCCCCAGTTTTGTTTTTTTTTACCATCAAATTTCTCCTGTATCATTTTTTTTTACTCATGAACCCCCTATCTTTGAGAAATTTTTCTCTCCCAAGCTGTAAATATTTCATGAATTTCATAATTTTTATTTAATCAAGTTCTATTCAACTGCCAATCAAACCCTGCTTAGGATGATATGAGTATCATTGATTATTGTACTGATTTGATCCCAGTGAAAGGAAAGCAGGATATTGTAGTAGGCCTGTATATCCTTTTTGCAGCTAAATGATTTCTGTTCAACTCTCTTGAAAAATTAAAAATAGCTCACAAGGCTTGGAATAAAGACTTTATTCTTAATGAAGACTGTTAATAGTGCTTAGTTTTTTAAACCAAAATGGACCTTAACGGCCCATAGTCTATTCCCTTTCAAGAGACACTTGTTTCTTGGTGAGGGCGATGAATTTGGAACTTGTGAACACTCCATTTAAGTTATTCCTTGCATTGGTGGCTATACCCTCATAAAGAACAACACATTTTGTGTTCCTTAGCTGCTATGCTGTGTTAATAGTCTCTATGAAAAGCTTCAGCCAGGGCCTTTGAACTTGGAAAAAAATATGTCCATGAGTTCTCCTGTGTCTTTTTTATGGTTAAGTTTTTTCAAAGTTTTAATGGGCATTTTGGCCTTCCTGAAAGCTATTGACTTTAATTATCTGCTAAATAACATCTGTAATTTCCTTAATTTTTATTCTTAGTAGAAAATGAAGCTACAGTTGACCCTTGAACAAAACAGGTTTGAACTGTGCAGGTTCACATACATGCAGAATTTTTTCGATACATACAGATGGGACTATAAACGTACTTTCTCTTTCTTATGATTTTTCCCAGTAACATTTTTTTCTCTAGCTTACTTTATTGTAAGAATACAGCATATAATACATATAACATACAACATATGTGTTAATGGACTATTCTGTTATTGGTAAGGCTTCTGGTCAACAGGAGGCTCTTGGTTAAATTTTAGGGAAGTCAAACGTTATACACGGATTTTCAACTGTGTGTGGGGTTGACGCCCCTAATCTCTGTGCTGTTTAAGGGCCAACTCTTCTTTATATTTAATTTCTTAATGGCTAGCTATCATTCACTCCTTCCCTTTATCCCTGTCTTAAACCCCATTTTAGTTCATCCTCTTGTCTTCCTTTTCTGGTTCCATCTTCCTGTCCTCATCCAGTTATTGAGAATTTGATCTCTTTTTAAAATTAAATTCTAAATGGATATTATGTATCACCTGCCTAATAATTGGATTTCATTTATTTGCATGAAGCCTTCATTTGAATAAGTAGTTTGCTCAGAGAACAGAGAGAATTTTATCAGTGTCCACCTATATGATAGAATTTAGAAGGGCTGGAAGGAACCTCTGTTGCATGGAATATAACCCTTCCTTACACTGCTGATTTCAGAGGTCTGCAATTATAGATTTTTTTTTTGCCCCAAAAGTTTGTCTATTCTTTTTTTTTTTAAGTTTTTTTGTTATTATTTATTTTTGAGAAAGAGAGAGTGTGAGGAGGGGAGGGATAGAGACAGAGGGAGAATCTCAAGCAGGCTCTGTGCTGTCAGCGCAGAGCCCAACCCAAGGCTCGAACTCACGAGACTGTGCAATCATGAGCTGAGCTAAAATCAAGAGTCAGATGCTTAACTGACTACTGAGCCATCCAGGTACCCTAAGTTTGTCCATTCTTAAGCTTCAGACAGCACAGAGAGAGTTAAAGCTTGAACTCTTATTACTTAGCGTAAGTTTTCTCAGACTTTCCCCTCAGACTAGATTTTCATGTGGAGAAAGTAGAGAAATCATCAAAGCCCAGGCTGCCTCAGCGAGGCCGAGAGCAGAGTGAAAGGCTGAGAGCACTCAGGAGCCCCAGAGATCAAGTTCCCCCCAATGATGCTTCTGCCAGGGCTGGGAGGCTAGGGAAGTCTCTTTTAACTCTGATTCATTCCTCTCCTCTCTAAACCTGGCAACCATCGACTCTCCCATGTCTACATGTTTTTAATATATAGAGAGAAACTTATTGTTCGCTCCCCCTGAAACTCTTTGGTTGGTCTAAAGTTCTCTTTCCCATGTGATCACATTTTAAAATCTTCCTGCCAGCCTTCCCACCACCCCCCCCCCCCGACTTCTATTAGTATCTTATGAGGCTGCAATTCATGTGATTTATATACATCCTCAACCTACATGTTTAGTTTATTGCAGCCTCCCCCCCTCAAACCTCTTATAATGCCTTGAATGATACTGTAGGTTAATCTGGCATTTGCTGCAGAGGGCTGATTGGGATAAACGGATCTGATGTTTTGGTGAGGGTCACATTGGTTTTCTTTTGCATTCCATGGCAGCTCTGCCATTATCAGCTAATAGATGGTTCCTTGTAAAATTTCTCTATTTTATGTGGTACGTTTTCTGAATGTTGGCTATTTGGAGATAGCTTTAAGTGGCTGTGTGTTGTTACTATAAAATCAGCCTGGAGGGAAAAAGAATGAAAGAAACACAGCCCTGGAATGTATCCTTTTGGCTTACGGATGGTATAAGGAACTACTGCAACTCCAAACGAGCTCCTCGTGACCGGGGCTGTTTCTACCCTGTTAGGAGAATTCTTTGTGACTGAGGATCGAATGATATCTTTAAGTGAGTCAGGATGAAATGGAATGTCATCCCGCTCCTCCCCCCCACCCTCATTTTTTTCTTTCCAGGAGGGCTATAAACCATTCCATACTGCCTTTTAGTAGAAAGAATTAGATGGTGGTGGTGGGATATTTATATATGTGTGTGGGGGCGGGAAGGGGGGTGATGGCTGTGAGAGGGAGTCCAGTAAACTATGTTTCCCTGGATAAAACATTTAATACCCTCGTTTCTCCACTGGAACTTAATGTATATTTTTAGATTTATAGAATGCTAAAGTCCTAAACATTTGGGGAGTTGGGTAGGGCCTCAGATACCATTGGACTTAACCCCTTCCTAAGTGTAAGAACTTAGAATTTAACAGCATCATGGCTGGAGACCCCTGATCTGGTGGGAGACTGCCCAAAGCCAGCTCAGAAGGCCTTCCTTTGGGAAGGGTGTAGGCACATCTCTCCAGCCTTTTCTGGCTGACCTTGTTTTGCTCTTGACTTTCAAATTGGATAGAGAATCTGGAGTTTGACTCAGTCTCTTGACACTGCTTTGCTCCTCAGACTCCCCAGACTCATCCTGCCCTGCCCAATTTCCTGCCTGCCTTTGGCTCACACCGAATTCTGTTCTGCAACTACTTTGCCCCTGCTTCGGTTCTATTCTTATCTCTTCTTAGCTTTGGTGCCCTCCCATAGGCCTTCCTCTGCTCTTTTTGATCTTACATTAACTGATGTTTCTAGTAAGAGCAGACTCCACCTCTCTTCCAGTGCTGACAGCTGACGTCCCTGCTGGGTCTTGATTTCCACCAGCTGTCCAGCATCCTGGAACATTCCCTGGTGACCAGCTGCTCCTGACCGCCTTCACCTGGATGATCCACAGTAGTCCTGGCAAGCTACTCGCCGCTCCCAATGTCAGACTAAACCTACCTTAGTTCTAGTTTAACATGTTTTGGCCAATAACACATAGGTCATTAGTGAGACTCAAATTGGGAATCTCTTGATTATCAATGCCTTTTCCACAGCACTCACAGAATAACTGCTTTTTTTCTCTTTTCTCTATAAACTTCATATTTAGAATAATACTGGCCGGGGAAAGGAAACAAGTAAACACCCTGCACCTCACCCCCCACACTTATACAAACACACACACACAGACACACAGGTACACACACAACTTTTAATCTTTGAATTTATAAATTGACATTTTCCTTTCTTAATGATTTTTCTTCCCTCTATTGTGAATTGTTTTTCTTTTTCTCATTTGCTAACTTTGGAAAGAAAAATCCAGACATTGGAATGTCTGAGTTTATTTAAGTCTCAGTACTCTGTTCAATTTAATGAAGGAAAACAAAAAAAGGAAAATTGGAGTGCTGGTCTGTATCTTCATAGCCCTGGGACTGACCCTTCCTGGCGGTCATTGATCTATACTGTATCTTTAAAATAAGAGTCATTGATTGTTCCAAGTTATTTTTAAGCATGGAAAGATATAGAAATATATTCCAAAACATAGAAAGTTATATATTCTAAAACATTAGAAAGTTAGAAATTGTGAGACACATGATTATTTTATAATAATTTAACATGGTATTTTCTAAACTAGATTAAGAACTAAAAAGAGGATTTATTTAGTATATTGAATGAGATGGAAGTATTAGATATACGTCACCTTACGTACCCTGCTAACAGAGAGCACATAGTCTTGTGTCTGTGGAACATTTACAAACACTGATTATAGACTAGGTTACAAAAAAAATTTTTTTTAAATTTTTATTATTTTTGATTGAGAGAGAAAGAGACAGAGAGCGAGAGAGAGAGAGAACGAGCAGGGGAAAGGCAGAGAGAGAGGGAGACACAGAATCTGAAGCAGGCTCCAGGCTTGGAGCTGTCAGCACAGAGCCCAATGCGGGGCTTGAACTCCCGAACTGCGAGATCATGACCTGAGCCAACATCAGATGCTTAACCGACTGAGCCACCCAGGCACCCCACATGACTGTATTCCGATAGAATTTTATTTGTGGACACCAAAAGTTGAATTTCATAGAGCTTTCATATGTTATGAGACATTCTTCTTTTGATTCCTTCCAACCATTTAAAAAGGTAAAATCCATTTTTTAATGAGAACTCATAAGATTTACTCTGTTAACTTCCCTACATCTCATATAACAGTGTTAGCTACAGTCATCGTGGTGTACATTATATCCCTAGTACTTATTTATCTTATGACTGGCGTTTGTCTTTTCTGACTACCTTTCTCCACTCTTCCTTCCTCTCCACTCCACCTCTGGGAATCACAAGTCTGATCTCTTTTTCTGGCATGTTATGTTTTCAGTTTTCCTTTGATCCATTGTTTGTTCAGGAGAGTGTTGTTTAATTTCCATGTATTCATGAATTGCCACTTTTTTCCTTGTTCTTGAATTCTAGTTTAATGCCACTGTGGTCAGAGAAGATACCTGCTATCATTTCAATCTTCTTGAATTTGCTAAGACTTGTTTTTTGGCCTAACATATAGCCTATTCTAGAACATGTTCCATGTGCACTCGAGAAGAACGTGTATTCTGCTGTTGTTGGATAGAATGTTCTGTATAAATCTTTTAGGTCCATTTGGTCTCTAGGGTTATTCAGATCTGCTGTTTCCTTATTGATTCTCTATCTGGATGATCTATCTGTTGTTGAGAGTAGGGTATTAAAGTCCCCAACTATTATTGTATTATTGTATTTTATTGTGTTGTATTGTATTGATTTATTGTATTTTATTCAATTTTATTTCTTATTTTAGCTGTGTTAGTTTTCACTTTATATATTTAGGTGTTCCAAGTGTTGAATGCACTTACACTTACAGTTATGTCTTCTTGATGAATTGATCACATTAGCATCATATAGTGCCCCTGTTTCTCTCCTTTCATCATTTGTAAAGTCTATTTTGTCTGATGTAAGTATAGCTAAGCCTACTCTTTTTTGGTTACTTTTGTCTTTTGTTGTGTGTGTACTGGTTGTTTTAGAGATCTTTGTTTCTTGTTTCTTATCCTGCTATCTTTGTGTGTGTGTGTTGATGTTTTTGTATCAGTATGTTTTGAGTTCTCTAATTTTTTTGTTTGTTTACTTATTCTTGGGAGAGAGAGAGCACGAGTAGGGAAGGGGCAGAGAGCAACAAAAAGACACAGAATCTCAAGCAGGCTCCAGACTCTGAGATGTCAGCACAGAGCCTGATGTGGGGCTCGAACCCACGGACAGTGAGATCGTAACCTGAGCTGAAGTTGGATGCTTAACTGACTGAGCCTGCAGGTGCCCCTGTTTTGAGTTCTTTCTCATGTTCTTTTTTTTAAATACTACAGGATTTTCCTTTGTGGCTTATGTAAAATGTTTTAATTTTATAACACCTTGTTTTAAACTGATGACAACTTAACTTCAATAGAATTCATGAACTTTATATTTTTACTGCTCCTGCCTGTCAAGTTTTTGGTTACTGCTGTTAAAATTTACGTGTTTTTAATATCATGCAACTAATACTATTGTAGGTGTGGTTATTTTTACTATCCTCATTTTTTAAAACTTTCATACAAAAGTTGTAAGTGAATTATATACCACTCTTATCTATTGCAGAATCTAACTACATATTTACTGTTATTAGTGAGATATACACTACCTTTTACGTTTTTATTATGTTAATTGTTGTTCTTTTACTTCTACTCCAAGAGATCCCTTTAGCATTTCTTGTAAGGCAGACCTGGTGGTAATGAACTCCCTCAGCCTTTGTTTGGGAAAGTCTTTGTCCCTCCGTCAAGTCTGAAGGACAGCTTTGGCTGACAGCTATTTTATTTCAATATTTTGAATATGTCATCCCATTCTTGCCTGGCTTGAAAAGTTTCTGTTAAGAAATGTGCTGATGATCTTATGGGTTTCCTTGTATGTACCTTCTTTCTTTTCTGTTCCTGCTTTTATTTATTTATTTATTTATTTAATCTTCATTTTTGAGAGAAAGAGAGAGAGACAGACAGAGTGTGAGCAGGAGAGAAACAGAGAGAGAGAGGGAGGCGCAGAATCCAAAGCAGGCTCCAGGCTCTGAGCTGTCAGCACAGAGCCCGACACGGGGCTTGAACTCATGAACTGTGAGATCATGACCTGCGCCAAAGTTGGACGCTTAACCTACTGAGCCACCCAGGCGCCCCTCTGTTCCTGCTTTTAAAATTCTTTGTCTTTGACTTTTGACAATTTAACTATAATTAAATTTTATCCTAAATAGGACTTTGATCCCAAATAGGGCTCAATTAGTTTGGGTCCTTTGGGCCTCATTGATATGGCTGTCCATTTCTCTCCCCAGGTTTGGGGCATTTTCAACTATTTTTGCTTTAAAGATACTTTCTGTCTCTTTTTTCTTTCTCCTTCTGGATTTCCCATAATGCAAATATTGTCTCTTTTTTCATTGTTCCCTATAATTCCTGTAAGTTTTCTTCACTCTTTTTCATTCTTTTTTCCTTTTGTGCCTCTCACTGGATAATTTCCAACGTCCCATCCTCCAGATCACTGATTCTTATGCATGGCCGAGTTTACTTTTGAGACTCTATTGAATTCTTCAGTTCAGTTATTATATTTTTGAACTCTGGGATTGCTGTTTCATTATTATTATTATTTTTTGATGGCTGCTATTTTCTTGTCAGACTTCTCCTTTTGCTTATGCATTCTTTTCCTAATTTTATTTAGTTGTCGGTGTGTTATTAAAGGTCACTAAACTGCTTTGAGAGGATTGTTTTGAATTCCTTGTCTGACAGTTCATAGATCTCCATTTTTTTTTAAAGATCAGTTTTTAAAGCTTTATTGTTGTCTTTTGGTGCTGTCATATTTCTCTGTTTTTCATCCTTGATTTCCTTATGTTCTTATCTCTGCATTTGAGTAATCACATGCACACTTAACGGGCTTGTTTTGGCAGAAACAGTTCTTCACCAGGCAGCTTGGGTTTCTGGGCGTGTCTCTTGGTAATGTCCTTGAGCTGGTGGGGTCTGTTATTATGATTTATTTTGGGGGCAAGGCAACCGTTCAGGCTGTGAGGATGGGAGTGCAGGTGGTGTGCCGATGCCTGAGGAAGTTGTGTAGGACTGCTGTCTTGGCTCCCTGCCCAAGTGAGGTTGTAGGATGGGTCCACGGTTGCCTGGATTCTCTGTCAGGCTTACCAGATGGTAGGGACCGGGTGCTATGTTCAGTAGTAGCTGGAGCTGTGAATTAGCTTCCCTGCCCTGGCAAGGCAGCAGGATGGGACCTGGGGCCTATACAGCTCATTGTTTGGGGACCCAAATCAGGCCAGGGTATGCACTGGACTTCCTGGTCAGGTGAAGACGGTGGGGGAAGCCATGAGCTGTGTTCTCTGTTCAGGCGCCACTCTCTGAGGAGCTGTCGAATGAGCCATGCAGCTTCCTGTGTGTTTTGGTTAGGTTCCCTGGTTGGACCAGCTGATGGCTGTATTCAGTGATAAATGGGACTATGAATTAGATTCCTTCCCCGGGTACCGTAGAAGCAGCTCTAAAGCTGGCAAAGCTCTTTTTTGGTGTTGTTATTTTTAACTCAGGCCAACCTGCCCCTAAATTCTCTGACCAAACAAAGCTACTGGCTTTGTTCTGTAGACTGTGGGCTCAGGCAGCCCACCTCTCCACTTCAGTGCCACCGGGCTGCACAGTTTGCAGGGGTTGTGACTGGCCCTTCTGGTTAGATGGGCCTGGAAGATACTCTCCAAAGTTGAGTGAGGCTATGTCTCAGCTCCCTTGCATGGGTGATAGAGGGAGGGGCTGCTCCTGACCACTCTCAATGTTTCAAACAGGCTATCTTATTGGGTGAGGCTGGGAGCTACTATTAGCCTTGGCTATGAATTAATCTGGCTTACTCCGTGCTCAGTACTAGCTCTGCTCTGGGGGTGATTAGTGCTGCCTGCTTATTTCTTGCCTTAAGCACCACTGGCCAGCACAGGTTCCGGTAGCTGTCATCAGTCCTGGTCAGATGGGGCTGGAGGCCACTCTCCACAGTGGGTGGGGCTGCGATTCAACTCCTTGCCTGGTCGTGGGCAAACCGGGCTCTAGGGCCCTCAAAACTCCTTGTTTGAGGATCCAAATTGGGCAGATGTGTGTTCCACTGAGTTCCCTGGTCAGAGTGTGGCCCTAATTTGCCTCTGCAGATGAGCAAATCCACTGGTTGGGAGGACTGCTCTGGCAGTACAAGTATGAAC
This sequence comes from Lynx canadensis, assembly GCF_007474595.2. Taxonomy (NCBI): domain Eukaryota; kingdom Metazoa; phylum Chordata; class Mammalia; order Carnivora; family Felidae; genus Lynx; species Lynx canadensis. The sequence continues at coordinate 72,993,263 of NC_044304.2, read as the reverse complement.
TGGTTTTTGCAAGCCCCTCCCCTTTTCTCCTTCACGGTTGGATCCCCAATGGTTGTGCCCTACAGGTTCTCCTGTAATCTCTGTGGTCTGAGATCAGACTAGGGGTTCCTGCAAAGTGACCCACAATGCTGGAGAGGGTTCTCATTTTCACTGGAGGAAGCATAGCCGCAGGGGAGACCTCTCCTTGTGGTGCTATGCTGACTCGGTGAGGAACAGTATGGTCATTGTGTCACCACTTGTCTTGCCCTTCTAATGCAGTCTGTCTTGGTCTCTGTGGGGTGGGGGGGGCACTTAAGTCTCAGCCCTCTGTTGTAGGATTCTCTCAGTGGAGCTCCTGGGTGGCTCAGGAGCACCCAGTTAAGCATCTGACTCTTGATTTCAGCTTAGGTCATGATCTCACGGTTCATGGGTTCCAGCCGAGTGTCAGGCTCCACACTAACAGCATGGAGCCTGCTTGGGATTCTCTCTCTCATTCTCTCTCTCTCTCTATACCCGCCCCTCAAAATAAATAAACAAACATTAAAAAAAAAAAGAATTCTCTCAGTGGTGTCTTGTTCTTAAATAGCTGGTAGTCATTCTTATGAGGAGTAGCAGTCAGGAATGATGTATGTTACACCTCGGGATGTCACTCCTATGTCCATTTTTAGCTTGAGGGTTGTACAAAAACAGATGGACTAAATGTGGCCCGTGGGTCACAATTTTGAGTTTTTGAGCCTGTTTTAAAACAACGGTGATTTACTATTTCTCATGATTCTGAGAGTTGGCTTGGTGGTCCTGTTGGACTTGGGGGCTCCATTAAGTGGTTGCTTTTAGCCAGTAGGTTATCTGGGCCAGGATGGCCCTACTCTTTTGTCTGGCTGGTGCCAGCTATTGGTTACATGGAGTTACTTGGTTCTCTTGTTCATCTTTTTAATCCTTCAGGCTACAGAGACTTGCTTACATGGTGTTCTTTGAATACTGTTGAAGGGCAAAGGCAGAAGCAACAAGGCTTTTGAGATATGGACTCTAGAACTTGCACAGTATCTCTTCCATCATATTTTATTAGTCTAGATGCATCCCAAGGTCAACCAACATTTAAACTGGAGGCAAATATTTTATTTTTGTAGAGAATTCCTTACATTAATATGCTGACATATATTATGAATCTCAGTGGAGAAGTGTAGCAAGCAGTGATTTCCAAACGAATGTGGCCAGAGAAACTGTTTTCTCCTTTCTACTCCACTAGCCCCAACTCCTATTAACATATCAAGGGATGTTAGCATGCCTTGGAACACAGTTTGGAAATCAGGATATATAATCTTATATAATTTAGGAAACTAGATACTGAAATAATATCAGAATATAAGAATGTATTAAAAACATAAACCTCTATAGTTAAGTAGAGCTTATCTCAAATATTAAAGTTACAGGAAACCTAGGACTTGAACTTGCACAGGGGTTCTGCCTTTTACTGTTATATTGTAGCAGAGTAGAGTTATGTAGATCTTGGACTGAACTAGATTATTTTAATACCAGAATGAAAGGACTATGCATTCATTACCTAAGACAGATTGGGAAGGCTGCAGGATCTTTCCAGGATTTTATCCAGGGTTTAGAAAATACTAAATCCAGAGAATGGGTTGAAAGTTGGGAGAGAGAATAAAATCAATATCTGAATGCACACTAGTAAATACAGATTGTTCACTAAAATGATTATATTTGTCAGATGGAAAAGAGTATTAAAAACTGATCTGCATATAATAAAGGAATAATACTTTTAACAAAAACTTACAACTAATTGAGTTAAGCATGTGATCAAATACAAAATCAATGTACACAAAATACTGCTTTCCTATATAATTGTATATGTAATAAAGGAGAGAGTCCATACCTACCAGCAGTAACACCATATACAAAACACCTAGGAAAATGGCAACAAGGTATGGGAGTTACATGAAAAAAAAATTACAAAATTTATTGCTAGGAGAACTAAATATTGTAAAGATGTCAGTTTTTCTTATTATTAGCTGTTTAACAAAATCCAAAGACCATTTCAACAGCATTAATTTGGGAATCTAACAAATTCTAAAATTCATCTTTAAGAATAGAGTAAATGAATTAAGAAGTATTAGAGATTACTATCCCTACTATGTATTAGAACAACTCTAAAAACACCATAATGCACCATAAATGCATATATTTATTTTGTGTGTAAGAGAGTCAGAGAGAGAGAGAGAGAGAGAATCATGATATGGGGCTTGATCTCACAACTGTGAGATCATGACTTGAGCCAAAATCAAGAGTCAGACACTTAACCAACTGGGCCACCTAGGCTCCCCTTAAACACCATAAATAAATTAAAAGAAAAATGAAGTGGGAAAAGTATTTCCAACAATAACTACAGATAATGGTAGTTATTTTACAAGAGAACAGCCAAATAGATTAGAAAACAACAAACTAACAACAACAGCAACCTCAGCAGATTAACCTGAATAACTCATAAAAGCTGAAATCTTAATGTCAATATATGAAGAAGTATTTGGTTTTGCTAATAATTAGATATATGTAGACAAAGATGGCTCAAATATGTTAGTCATTCAAATATTTATTAAACATAATAATTAATGTGTCCTAATACATAGTAAGATATAGAAGTTGATGCCATGCTGAAGAGAAAGAACGTGGACCGTAGGTATATAGAACATTAAAGTGACTATTCTTAGTGACTTAATAATTCTATTTTATTTTATTTTATTTATTTTTTTTAATTTTTTTTTCTTTTTTAACATTTTTATTTATTTTTGAGACAGAGAGAGACAGAGCATGAATGGGGGAGGGGCAGAGAGAGAAGGAGACACAGAATCGGAAGCAGGCTCCAGGCTCTGAGCCATCAGCCCAGAGCCCGATGTGGGGCATGAACCCACAGACCGTGAGATCATGACCTGAGCTGAAGTCGGACACTTAACCGACTGAGCCACCCAGGCGCCCCTAATAATTCTATTTTAAAATAACCATCCTTTGCATTCTAGTAAATCTCTTTAGAGGAATCAAGATAAAGACACTTGCAGAGTTGTTTGCAATAATGAAATATGCAAAGCACATAAACATATGGCATTAGGGTAATAAGTAAACACTTACTGTAGAATATTGTTCATTCACCCCAAATTAAATTTTTTATAGGAAGGGAAATGCTTATTATATAATATTAATTTAAAAAGGCAAAACTATAAACTATATTAACAACAGCAAAGGAAAGGCACCAAGGGGAGAAGTATTGGTTAATATTAACCATGGTTGTCTCTGGAGAGAATTGTAATTTCACCCATTTTAGGAGAGCAAACAACATAACACCAAAAATAACCAAAAAATAAAAAATTCTGTGCTCTGACCTAATTGGTAAACACACCAACAGTTTTATTATAAGTGTTTGGTCATCGAGGGCTAAGAATCACACAGAACATAGAGGTCAAAATAAAGGTAAGAAGTTAATGCTGTTTAAGGAGATGCCTCCTGTCGTTAGTGCATGTTCTGAATTTCACTTGGTGTGAATTTCAAAATAAAAACAGGTATCTTTGATTTTTTTCTAACCTTAATGTTAATCTGGATAAGTAGCTACATTTTTATGATAATGTCCTATACATTTTACTTGTTTTCAGTTGTACTTTTATTACATTTACTGAGAAGGTTGTATATATTCTGTGCTTTGACTTCTGGAAAGGAAAGTGTAAAGTTGGTAAGAAGAAAAAGGACCGTGTCTTTTGTGTGCTACAAAACTTTTCATTTTTCAGTGGGGGAAAGAATATTTTGATGAAACACAGTCCACCAATGAATTCTGCCATAATTTGCAGAATCTACTAACAATTTATGCATGCTTTTTGTGGTTGTTTACCGTATTGTTCAATAAAGCTTACATATTTGTTGTAACAGTAACCATATGAAGCATCTTAAAGCAACATGTCCATGCAAAAGCTGTATGTTTGAGAAATGTCAATAATTTTCTGATAGTGGGTCACCTTATTTTTTTCCATGCAACAACCGGCAGTAGAATGCAACATTTAATCATTAAAATGTTATTTTTCAGTAAAATAAAAAATTGCTACAAAGTAAGATTGCACTTTGGATACCTTCCCAAGAAGCCTTATGCTTTTCCCATTCCCACGGTGTTTCTAAGTCTGCACTGTTCATTCTATAAGAAAGCAGAAACCTAGCATTACTGGTTAATCAATAACACTTTCCACTGCTTCCTGAAATTACTCCTGGCATTAGAAGAGGGGCAACTGTGACCTCGGAATGCAGTAGCAAAGGGTGGCATGATTTGGTTTTCCAGTTTGATAGATCCAGTATGATTTATTTTCCTAAGTACCAACAACTCCCTTTGAGCTTATCCAAAAAGGAAATGATTTAAGGAACGCATCCCTCTCAGAAATATTCTTGAGAATGGGGGCAGTTTTGTAATTTGGTACTGGAAATCCACTGCTGGGTGACAGGGTGGGCAAAGACATACATTGTACTTGAGTTACAGTGATTATGTTAAAAATTCCTGTCTCATGTTCCTTTCCCATTATTTTGCCATCTTTCCTTCCCTAAACCTATTATTGGGTTTAGCTAATGACCTAGAAGAAAATCGTGCTAACCCCTTTTATTTTCCCCCAAGACATGCTCTAGTTTAGCTCAGAACATAAAACAATCAAAGCGTGTATAATTAATGTCAGAGCTATCCATGGTATGCTTAAAAAGATAAATTACTTAAACTCTTGAAGAAATTAAATTAAGTCATTACTTAATTACTTAAAGTTAGTGGAAGATTTAAGAGTGATTCAGAAATCACTTAGCTGGGTTTCCCCTAAAGCAGATCCTGATCCAGGGACTTGGGTGGAGGGAATTTATTAGGGAAATGATCTCATGAAACACAAATAAACAAGGGGAAAATAAGACAGAGAAGGGTGCTTTGATGAGCAGGTTGCCACTGTGGGCAGCTGGGGTCAGTCATTCTGGGAACATTGAAAATGGCCTGGAACGTGCTTCAATATCATCTCACCAGAGAATGGGGACACTGGGTATTTATCCACCATCTCCCGTCCCTAGTGCTTGAGGATTGCCCCTGCGGGTGCCATCCAGCAAATTCCCACGGTGTTGGAGAAAGCCCACATATAAGGAAACGATGCAGGCATTTGCGAGAGGAAGCCATCAGTGGGCTGGAGCTCTCTAGAGCTGCGGTAGAGCTCATGCTGGTCAAGGGCACATGGGGTGGGGGTTCTACAGCCTCTGCAGCTATTCGTGTCAGAGGACAAGAAAGGCTGAATAGAATCGTGGTTAACCTCAGTTGAAGCTGGAATTAGACTCCTCAGCTTTCAACACTTGTCCTGTCCTATCAATTGTAAGATATTAGGCAATCTGTGAGGCTTTGATATTCTACATTTTTCATCTGTAAATTGGGGGTAATAATAATAATCCTTATGTCTAGAATAGTTGAAAGAATTGAATGGGTGAATACGCACAGAGGAAAAGCTCTCAGCAGAATGCCTGGCCTAAGGCAGACACTAGATAATGTGTTACTTATTGTACAGGCCAGGCAGCAGTCTAATGGAGTGGTAGTTCATTTGTTTTGGGTAACAGTTCTGTTGCTGTCCCAGTTTCCACTCTTATTCCGCAGCCATGTGGCGTGTTGACTCTCAATAAGTGACCACAAACGAAGAGTGCAGGGGGGGGAGGAGAAAGAAGAAAGAGAGAAGAAAAAAAGGAGAGGGGGAGGGAGGGAGGGAGGGAGGGGAGGGAGGGAGGGAGGCGGGGGGAGGGAGGGGGGGGGGGAGGGAGGGAGGGAGGAGGGAGGGGAGGAGGGAGGAGGGAGGGAGGAGGGAGGGGGAGGGAGGGAGGGAGAGGGAGGAGAGCGAGAGAGAGAGAGGGAGGGAGGGGGGAGGGAGGAGGGGAGGGAGAGAGGGGGGGGAGGGAGGGAGGGAGGGGGGGAAGGGAGAGAGAGAGGGGAGGGAGGAGGGGAGAGGGAGAGGAGAGGGAGGGGAGAGAGCGCGAGAGGGAGGAGGAGGGAGGAGAGAGGGAGAGAGAGAGAGAGGGAGGGTGAGAGAGAGAGGGGAGGAGGAGAGAGAGAGAGGGAGGGGAGGGAGGGAGGGAGAGCGAGAGGGAGGGACTATCTTTCTTTCTTTCTCTTTCTTTCTTTCTTTTCTTCCCTCTCTCTTCTTCCCTCTCTCTTCTTTTCTTTATTTCTTTCTTTCTCCCTCTTTCTTTTCTTTCTCTTTCTTCTTCTCTTTCTTTCTTCCTTTCAGAGAGAGAGAGCACATGTGAGTTAGCAGGGAAGGGGCAGAGGGAGCAGGAGAGTCTCCACAGCCAGCACAGAGCCCAGCCAGGCCCCATCTCACAAACTGTGAGATCATGACCTGAGCCAAAATCAAGAGTCAGATGCTTAACCGACTGAGTGACCCAGGTGCCCTTCAAAACACCTTTAAAAAAAAAAAAAAAACCCTGGGGGCACTTGGGTGGTTCAGTGGGTTAAGCGTCAGACTTCAGCTCAGGTCATGACCTCACAGTTTGTGAGTTTGAGCCCCACGTCAGGCTCTGAGCTAATAGCTCAGAGCCTGGAGCCTGCTTCAGATTCTGTGTCTCCCTCCCTTGCTTGTCCTTCTCTCTCTCTTCCTATCTCTCAAAAATAAATGAATAAACATTTAAAAAATGTTTAAAAAATTAAAAATAAACTCTGGCTACTATTAAGCCCTGTTTCTCTGTGCATTTATTATTTTTGTACTTAACTTCCTTTTTTTTTTTTAATTAACTTTGTTTAAGACACAATTGGCTCTGTTTAAACCAACTTGATTGCTGTCTCTACTAGCTTCTTGTTATGCACAAATCCAACCAACATGACATCATCCTAATCCTCATTTAGATTCAACAACAGACACCACCCTTACTATCCAGGATTGAAACTGAACTGTCTGGGTGTGTGGTGGCCTGGCTTGAAATTTGCACATCACGTCCTTATGCAAACTGCATTTCTCCGTCTTATCCACAATGACATTTTTAATGACCTTGCGGGTAGCTTTGGTGAAATCCAGGAATGCTGCCCATTCGTATTTCCTTCACACACCTGTGTGAACCCAATCAAAAGAATACTTCTTTTTATAAGTATTAAAAAGTTATTTTAAAGTCCTGTATTCAGTGACGTATTGAGCTCCTACTCTGCTAAGCATCATTTTTGTGTCTCAGGGTGACTCTTCCAAGATTCAACAGCAAATGAACAAAAAACCCAGTTTCCTCATATTGAAAAAAATGGGCCATATAAGGCATCCTTGCAAAGTGGATGCTATGATTTAGTGAGATAATGTATGAAAGCACCTAGCATGGTTCCAGAGTGCATAGGTGTCTAATATGTCAGTTTCCTTTCTCAGGTTCCAGAGAGAGTAAACACAAACAATTCATTAGTCAATCAGTTGATCGATCCGTTGATCCATTCTTCCATATATACATTTTTTATTGCTCACCTCCTCATTTACTGAAGTGGTACAGCATAGGGGAAGGGTGGGAGAGCATGGATTCTGGAGCTCATACTATCTGGGTTCTAATCCTGGATCTTTTCCTGACCGTGTGATCTTGCCAAGTCACTGAAGCCTCGCCATGCTTCAGGTTCATCATCCCATAGTATCTATGATAATAGTATCTATGTTATAGGGTTGTTATATTAGATGTGTAATCCATGTAAAGAGCTTCAAGTCGTGTCTGGCACATAGAATATGCTATGTAAATGTCATCTATCAAATGTCAGGCTCTCTCCTCATATAAGGATACAACAGAAAGCAAGCCAAGACCATCTCTTGCCCCATAGTACTTACTGTTAGTGGGGATCCCCATATTTTTTATGGAGCCATGAGACTGTTTTAATCATCTTGGTTTCTTTTAAGGATTTGAGAAATTTTGAAGAAAAAAAGAATACGATGAGTTCTTTTTTTTTTTTTTAGTTCTATTTATATCTTGCCAAATTGTTTTGTGGAGTTTTGTTAATGTATATACATAATTAGATATAATTATATGCACATACAATTGTGAGTTCTGTTTTTGCATTTCCTAAAGTATTTCTGTGTATATTGTATAAAGTATTTAGTGTATATTGGCTATATATTTACTTTAAATTGCTTATGTACTAACCTGTTGTATAAATATTCTGTAGTGTACAAAGGCATTTTGCTGTTTTCTAGGCATTTAGGATATTTTTACTTTTTTACTGCATTAGAAGCTTTTGATTTGAATATCACTGTACAAATGGAATCATTCAAACTGCATGAACAGATTTATAGTTCTTATTACTTCTTAACAGATTGTTTTCAAGAAAATCTGAGTTAATTTGTAGGACCTCAGTAATATGTAACCATACTTCTTCCCCCCACTTCTTACAGTGTATAATGATACCTCAAATCATTTAACTTGCATCTCTTAAATTATAAGTGGGGCTGAGCATGTTTTTCTGTGATGGTTTATTTTCATCTTTTCCCTTTGAATAACATGTTTTTCTCCACTGATGGGTAGGCTATGAATTGTTTAAATTCTTTGTATATGCCATATTGAGGAGTAGGTAAAGGATGTCAGGGTGTTTAATTTCCAGAAGAGAGGACTTGATGGAGGATCATGGCTGCTGTTTTAGAATGTGAAAAGACTGTTATGGGGAAGAATGTGGTCTGAGGCTCCCCAGGGGTCAACAAGGATCAGTGGGGAAGACATTTCCAGAGGCAGATTCGAGGATGGATGTGAACGGTTGTGTTCTAACATTTACAGTCTTGGTTCCCACCCTCAGGGAAAGGGTACCAGGGTGGGTGGAGCTAGGGAGGATGGGAAAAGAAGAGAAAGATTGGGAAGCTAGAATGCTTCTTCAGAGATTTCCAAATATGAAGTGAGTTCCTTCTGAAGGTACTGTCTTCCCTGGCAGAACACTGTCTGTACTATCTACATGCAAAAGCAGGTTGGACGGCCACTCTTCTGGGTTTTAAAGGATTGGAAGACATTACCAATAGAATTCATTCTCCCTCTGGTATCCTTTGGAATAATAAAAAAAAGTAGATTCTCTGTCTTATAACTCTTTTCCTTCCTATCATTTTCATGTTAGTGTATTATGTCCAGTAACAAAATCATGTGCCCTTTCCTAAAGGTGTTCATTCATGGAAGACACCAGATGAGAAAGTGGGTAAATCTGTGAAGTAGTAGATTTTCACACTTCATTTGAAAATGTCTTTTATTTGGGGCACCTGTGTGACTCAGTTAAGCATCCAACTCTTGGTTTCGGCTCAGGTCATGATCTTGCGGTTTCTTGCATTCAAGCCCCGTGTTGGGCTCTGCATTGACTGCACTCCCTGCTTGGGATTCTCTGTCTCCCTGTCTCTCTGCCCCTGCCCCCGTCTCTCTCAAAATAAATAAATATAATAAACTTAAAAAAAATAAAGAAGAAAGAAAATATCTTTTGTTTAATGAGTGTAAATCAGATTCAGTAGAGATGCCTTGAAAAATAGTGTTTTGAAGCAGGAAAATTAAGGAACAATTGCAAGCTTGCCTTTTAGGGTGTGTTGCTTTGCATTAGCTTATACCTGGATTCAGATTGTGTTTGATATGATTGTAATGGTCTAAATGTGTATTTGAAGTGAGTAGAAGAGGTGGACGTCATACATCACCTGGGTTATACATTTTACTCCTGGGCAGGACTAGAAGCACATAAGTAAAAGATGCCTGTTGGTCAAGTGATAAGAGGTTGAACTTGGCCAGGAAAAATAAAAACTGAATCATAAATGAGTTTCCTTTGACTTCAAAATGGCACCTGACTCACAGCCAAAAGGAAGCTTCTCCACATTTCTTAAAAATAATACCCTGGAGGGGTGCCTGTGTGGCTCAGTTGCTTAAGCATTTGACTCTTGATTTCAGCTCAGCTCATGATCTGAGTTCGTGGGTTCAAGCCTTGCATTGGGCTCCCCACTGACAATTCTCCCCACTGAGAATCCCCTGCTTGGGATTCTCTGTCTCCCTCTCTCTGCCCCCTCCTGCTCTCTCTCTCTCTTTCTCTCTCTCTCTCAAAATAAATAAATAAACTTGAATTTTTTTGAACAATACCCTTGAACTTCTGGGAAGACGGTGGTGGCAGTGGCAGCATCATTTTTGGATCTCCCAAATCTCCACATAAAAACGGAGCTACTAAAGAACAAAATGAGAAAAAAACACGGAAAACACTTACAACAAAAGGACAAGGAATCCTCTTCAACCCCAAAATGTAAGTGAGTGGAGACAAACTACCAAAAGCATAGGACCAGAATAATAGCAGCATCTGTCTGTAAGGGGAAAAACCAAGGGTAGCACTGGGGCCTCTGTCCTGGACTCGAGCATAGGTTCAGAATAACCTAGACGCATTCTTCAGGAAGGGACGAGCAGTTTTGAGAACAGCAACAGAAGCTAGGAACTGAGTGCAGGGCTTCCCAATGAGCTCTGACGAAACTGGGGCAGTATAGTTGCTATGAATTGTTGACAGTCCCCTCCAGGAGAGGGCTCCATGCTGAAAAACTGCAGGGAGTGAGATAAAAATTGAGCAGGGTATTGGGAAGCCTGCATGGCTCAGTCGGTTAAGCACTGACTTCAGCTAAGGTCATGGTCTCACGGTTCGTGAGTTTGAGCCCTGTGTTGGGCTCTGTGCTGACAGCTCAGAGCCTGGAGCCTGCTTTGGATTCTGTGTCTCCCTCTCTCTCTCTGCCCCTGCCCCCACTCACACTCTATCTTGCTCTGTCTCTCAAAAACAATAAACATTAAAAAAAGTTTAAAAATATATAAAAAAATTAAAAATTCAGGAAAACTAGTTTTACATAAAAAAGGAGAAAGTAACAGAAAAGTGCTGAGATCAAATCCTATCAGTTATAAAATTTAAAAAAGAGAAGAAGCAGAATGATATTCCTATAGGCAATGAAAACATGCCATTAAGACATGCCCATAGAACAGATAAAAATGAAGTAAAAGACACTAAAAATGATGTAAGATCTGAAAGAGAAACTTGACTAAGAATTTGAAACACACAGAAATTAAGTGAAAGAACTCAGAAAATATTACATATGAAAGAAAAAAATCAAGATTAAATGAGAAGGCACACAAGAGGGAATCAACAACAGAAAATTTTTCAGGAAAATAAAAAAAAATTCAAAAATTAAAAAGCAATGGAACTATATTTCAAGCAAGAATTTGAGGAAAGTGCCAAATGTTGAAGATGGAGGGGGGAAGAAAATCTAATGCATGACTAATAGCAGTCTCCAAGGTATAAAACCAAAGCAGGAGAACAGAACAAATGCAGAAACAACAGGGTGTCTATAAAAGTCTGGAAATATAAGCTAATGTACATTATGTCATAAAAGACAGTTAAAAAATATAGTTAATCTATACTTGAATTTTAAAGCAAAATAGTGTAATGAATGCCCATGGAATTACTACTCATGCAAGAACCAGAATGTGAATCTATCTGTGTGTTACTCACCTATATCATCTTCCGGGTACCCTCCGGGAGGAAGGAACAGCTACACTGAATTTTGTGTTCATTTCCTTCCTTTCTTTATGTACTTTCAACACATATATAGGTAGCCTAAAGAATAGATTGTTTAGTTCATAAATGACACTTTTAATATTTAAGAACATAATAATATTATCTGTTTCCAGACTTTTAAGATAGTCACTATAACTGATGACAATTTCCTGAAGTTAAAAAAAATAATTTGAAGCTATATATTGAAATAGCATACCATGTATCTGAGACTATTGACTCTAAAAAACAATGCTAAGACATAGTAAAATTATTGGACTTTAAAGGAAAAAATATATATATATATCTTTCAAGCCAGTAGGCAAAAAGAACGCATAATGTATAAGGTCAAGAAATTTAAATTATCAGATTTTTTTTTCAGGAGCAGTAATTTTTTCCAGAAAAAAAAAGGGAGTAACATTTTAAAGATATTCAAAGAAAGAAAGCTAAGGATTTTCATAAACACTCAACCTGACCTTAAAGTAAAAAGGATACAAATTGTTAATAATTATGCAGGAATTGTGTAATCTACTAAAAAATGGGCTAACAAAAGTAACTGGAAATATAGTGACCTAAAGACTTGTGGCAAGCCCCATTTATAAATATGAAATATATGTAATATAAGTAAATGAAAGTCAAAGAGAAAGTATGTAGTATGCACCGGCAATATATTCTGGCGATGAAGATACATAGATACAGAAAGTTAAACATGGGGAGTACAATTGGGGCCACATAACAAAAATATTTTTTAAAAAATCATAATTGTGGTAGGATTAAAGTAGTTATTCTGAGATTATTGTGTATGTGATGTAGGATAATGCAAATGGATAATTATGAGTTATTCTATTATCACCTGTGTCCTTGAGAATCAAAATTATTCTAAAAGTTCTGTACATTAAAAACCACCGTAAATAAAAGTTAAAGGCAAATACAAAACTTGTCAAAGCTTGTCACACATTAATATCAAAGAGGAAAACCCAATAGAAAATTGTTGAAAGAATATAATCAGGCATTTTATAAATAAAGATACACAAATAATCAAAAGCATTAGTGATTAGCAAGATGTCTTTCTTTTTTCTTTTGGCTTACCAAATTGGGAAAAATCAAATCAAATGATAGTTTCCGATTTGCTGTAAGAGAAACTGTCCATACAGTGCATTTGGCAACATTTATTCTTTTCACTGAGACCTTCTTAAATCATCCTATTAATGGTGTGGCCACTCATGGAAGGTGTTTATTTTCTGCTTTATTTTTCTCCACAGCACTTCCGCAAGAAATATAGATTTTACTCATTTATCCTGTCTCCTTCATGAAGATGAGAATTTTTGTTTTGTTCACTGCTATAATCCTAGACACTTCCTAGCACTTAGTAGGAACTCAGTAAATACTTGTTCAATGAATGAATATAAAAATGTTCTAAAATTATGCACATTTAAAAGATTTCCATTTCTAGGAATAAATCCTGAGGAAATAAAGATCATGTATAGAGAATAAGCTGTGATGATGTTTATTGAAACAACATTCACATACCTTAAGAAAATAAAACACAAATATCCAAATGCCATAGTAAGTAACTATTCCTTGACTGTTGGACATGTGATTGCTAAATTTGAAATGGTTACAAAGCATCATAAATCATTTATCCATTGATGGATATGTGGTTGCTTCCACGTTTTAACTATTGTGAATAGAGGCACCTGGGTGGCTCAGTGGGTTAAGTGTTCAACTCTTGATTTCGGCTCAGGTCATGAACTTATGGTTTGTGAGTTTGAATCCCCCATTAGGCTCCACATTGACAATGCGGAACCTGCTTGGGATTCTTTCTCTCCCTCTCTACCCCACCCCCACTAAAGTTCATGCTCTCTCTCTCAAAATAAAAAAATAAACTAAAAAAAATTAAAAAAAAAAACAATTGTGAATAATGCTGCTATAAACACAGGTGTACAAATACTTTGAGATCTTGCTTTCACTCCTTTTGGGTATATACTCATTAGTGGAATTACTGGGTCATATGGCAAATCTTTTTTTTTTTTTTTTTAAGTTTTTTGGGGAATATCCATACAGTTTTCCAGGTGACTGTACCATTTTACATTCTCACCAACAGTGCATGAGAGTTTCAGTCTCTCCACATCCTTGCTAACACTTGTTTTCTGGTTTTTTTTCTTCTCTTGAAATAGTCATACTTTCAAGGTGTGAGGTGATATCTCTATGTAGTTTTGATTTGCATTTCACCATTGATTAAAGATGAGCATCTTTTCATGTGCTTTGAAGAAATGTCTATTCACGTCCTTTACCCATTTTTTAAATTGTGTTGTTTCTTTGTTGTTGAGTTTTTGGAGTTCTCTATATATTTTGGATATTAATCCCTTATCAGATATATAATTTGCAAATATTTTTTCCCATTCTGTGCATTGCCTTTTTTTCTCTTAATGCTAGGATACCGGAACTTGATTTATTTATTTTTATTTAAATTTTAGTTAACATACAGTACAATATTGGTTTCAGGAGTAGAATTTAGTGATTCATCAGTTAGATAAAACACCCAGTGCTCATCACAAGTGCCCTCCATAGTACCCATCACCCATATAGCCAATTTCCCACTCACCTCCCTCCATCAACCCTCAGTTTGTTCTCTATCATTAGAAGTCTCTCATGGTTTGTTTCCCTCTCTTCCCCACCCCTTCCCATATGTTCATCTGTTTTGTTTCTTAAATTCCACATATGAGCGAAATCATATGACATTTGTCTTTCTCTGATTGACTTATTTCATTTAACATAATTCATTCTAGCTCTTTCCATGTCATTGCAAATGGCGAGAGTTCATTCTTTTTGATAACTGACTAATATTCCATTGTATATGTATCACATCTTTATCCATTCATCAGTTGATGGATATTTGGGCTCCCTCCTGAGTTTGGCTATTGTTGATAATGTGCTATAACCAGTAAAGTTCATACATCCCTTTGAATCTCTATTTTTGTATCCTTTGGGTAAATATCTAGTAATGCAATTGCCAGGTCACAGAGTAGCTCTATTTTTAGTTTTTTGAAGAGTCTCCATACTGTTCTCCTGAGTGGCTGCACCAGTTTGCATTCCCAACAACAGTGCAAAAGAGTTCCCTTTTCTACACATCCTGCCAATGCCTATAGTTTCTTGTGTTGTTCATTTTAGCCATTCTGTTAGGTGTGAGGTGCTGTTTCACCATGGTTTTGATTTATATTTCCCTGAAGATGATTGATGTTGAATATCTTTTCATTTGTCTGTTAGCCATCTGGATGTCTTGTTTGATAAAGGGTCTATTCATGTTTTTTGCCCATTTCTTAACTGGGTTGTTTGATTTTTGGGTGTTGAGTTTGGTAAGTTCTTTGTAGATTTTGGATACTAACCCTTTATCAGATATGTCATTTGCAGATATCTTCTCCCATTCCATAGGCTGCCTTTTAGTTTTGTTGATTGTTTTCTTTGCTGTGCAGAAGTTTTTCTCTTGATGAAGTCCCAATAGTTCATATTTTCTTTTGTTTCCCTTGCCTTCAGCAATGTGTGTAGTGAGAAGTTGTTCTGGTCAAGGTCAAAGAGGCTGCTGCCTGTGTTCTTCTCTAGGATTTTGATGGTTTCCTGTCTCACATTTAGGTCTGTCATCTATTTTGAATTTATTTTATGTATGGTGTTATAAAGTGGTCCAGTTTCATTCTTCTGCATGTCACCATCCAGTTTTCCCACCATCATTTGTTGAAGAGACTGTCTTTTTTTCCACTGTATATTCTTTCTTGCTTTGTTGAAGATGAGTTGACCATATAGTTGTGGGACCACTTCCAGGTTTTCTATTCTGTTCCATTGATCTATTTGTCTGGTTTTGTGCCAATACATACCGTCTTGATGACTATAACTTTGTAGTAAAGCTTGAAATCTAGAATCGTGATGCCTCCAGTTTTGTTTTTCTTTTTTAGCATTGGTTTGGCTATTTGGCAGCATCTTTTGTGGTTCCACACAAATTTTGGGATTGTTTATTATAGCTCTGCAAAAAAAATACTGGTGGTATTTAGATAGGGATTGCATTAAATGTGTAGACTGCTTTGGGTAGTATAGACATTTAAAAAATTTTTTTAAATGTTTTTTATCTATCTATTTTTTTGAGACAGAGAGAGGCAGAGCATGAGCAGGGGAGGGGCAGAGAGAGACCCACACACACAGAATCTGAAGCAGGCTCCAGGCTCTGAGCTGTCAGCACAGACCCCGACGTGGAGCTTGAACTCACGGACTGTGAGATCATGACCTGAGCTGAAGTTGGACGCTCAACCGACTGAGCCACCCAGACACCCCTAGACATTTAAACAATGTTTGTTCCTCCAATCCCTGAGCATGGGATATTTTTCCATTTCTTTGTGTCTTCTTCAATTTCTTTCATAAGCATTATATAGTTTTCAGTGTACAGATCTTTTACCTCTTTGGTTAGCTTTCTAGGTTTCCTAGGTTTCCAGGTTTTATTATTTTTCCTAGGTTTATTATTATTCCTAGTTTTCTAGGTTTCATTCCTAGGTTTCTTATGATTTTTGGTGAAACTGTAAATGGGATCAATTCCTTTATTTCTCTTTCTGTTGCTTCATTATTGGTGAATATAAATGCAACAGGTTTCTATACGTTGATTTTATATTCTGTGACTTTGCTGAATTCATGTATCAGTTCTAGCTATTTTTTTGGTGGAGTCTTTCAGGTTTTCCATGTAGAGTATCATGTTGTCTGCAAATAGTGAAAGTTTGACTTCTTCCTTGCCAATTTGTATGCCCTTTATTTCCTTTCATTGTGTGATTACTGAGGCTATGACTTCCTGTACTATGTTAAATAGTAATGGTGAGAGTGGACATCCTTGTCTTGTTTCTGACCATAGGGGAAAGGCTCTCAGTTTTTCCCCATTGAGGATGATATTAGCTGCTGGTCTTTCATATATGGCCCTTATGATGTTGAGGTATGTTCCATCTATCCCTACTTTGTTGAGGGTTTTTATCAAGAATAGATACTTCTGTCAAATGCTTTTTCTACATCTATTGAGAAGATCATAACCTTTCTTTTATTAATGTGTTGTATCACATTGATGATTTGCGAATATTGAACTAGCCCTGCAGCCCAGGAATAAATCTCACTTGATCATGGTGAATAATTCTTTTAATGTAATTTTGAATTCAATGTGCGCATTGGCTTTTTACTTTATGAATAGTGTCTTTGATGCACAAATTTTTTTAAATTTTCATGAAGTCCAGTTTATCTTTTTTTTTTTTTTTTTTTTTTTTTTTTTGGTTACCTGTGCCTTTGGTGTCCTATCCAAAAAATCATTGCCAAATCCAGTGTTGTGAAACTTTTGTCCTATGTATTCTTCTAAGAGCTTTCTTGTTTTATGTGTTACATTTAGGTCCATGATCCATTTTGAGTTAATTTTTGTACATGGTGTTAGATAAGATTCCAACATCATTCTTTTTACATGTGGATATACAGTTAGTTTTCCCTGCACCATTTGTTGAAAAATCGTCCTTTCCCCCATTGAATGGTCTTGGCACCCTGTTAAAAGTCATCTGACCATAAATGGCTCTCTTTATTTCTGGCTCTCTTTTCTATTCTGTTAGTCTGTATGTCTGTCTTTATGCAAAACCATACTCTTTTGGTTACTATAACTTTGTAGTTATAGTCTCTCTCTCTCTCTCTCTCTCTCAAAAAAAGTAAATAAATAAATAAAACGTTAAATATGGTTGAGACGATAGATTTAAAGTTATGTGTATTTATTTTAACACAATGAAAAGAAAAAAACCATTGTGATCCCTTTTAAATTTCTAAAATTATTTTTTTAATGTTTATTTATTTTTGAGAGAGCGAGACAGAGCACGAGCGGGGGAGGGGTGGAGAGAGAGGGAGACACAGAATCCAAAGCAGGCTCCAGGCTCTGAGCTGTCAGCACAGAGCCCCACGTGGGCTCGAACTCACGAACTGTGAGATCATGACCTGAGCTGAAGTGAGAAGCTTAACTGAGCCACCCAGGCACTCCTAAAATTATTTCTGTAATTGATTTTATTTCTTCTTTTGTGTCTGTTGATATTAAATATTTTTCTACAAAAATTACGTATTGCTTTACTAGTAGGTCTTCACAAAGAGATCTCAGTTCAAGAGGCTTATGTTTTAGTATGCGAGGCCTTGGTATAAGTTATTTCTGGACCTTGGCAATGTGGGCAACTTTCCTATATTAGCTTTGCAATGATGCTGCTTAGGCTGTTTGTACAGTCACAACAGATGCTGGTCAAACCGTTATAATATTATGACCCACACTTCATTTAAAATCTGTACAAAACAGAGTATGTTTCTGAACTGTGAATGATCGTTAGTATGGGCCAGAATTATTACTGTGGTAACAGTTAGTGTGAATCTTAAGAAATAGTGGCTTCTCAGCCTAGTAAGTGTCTTGATGGGTTTAAGAGCAAGTTGTATGAAAAGTTCTGAGTGACCCTGCTCTGGAAGGCAGTGACTGGATTCCCCGGGGGAATTCTCGCTCCATCTTTTGTGTGGCCTGCAGATTGACATTCAGGCAAAGGAGAGAGCTAGTGAATGCTAGAGGGAAGAAAGGATAACTTTAATCATAATTTATCAGTAATAGTAGAGATAAATTTCTAAGAGGAAATAAGGTCTGAGAAGATTACAGGAAATATTAAGTCTGTGGTTCTGTTTACGGTAGAAACGCCGACCAACAAATTCCAGCTGTTTTTCTGTGGGTTATAGAAGTGTCACAGGCCTGTTTATAGTTAATGCATTGTAGACTTTAGCCTGGATATTATGGAATCCTATTGGTTTGGGTTGGATTTACTCAGATTTGTCCAAAGAGACATTTTCTATAGGCAGTATATTTATCTACCAAATTTTTGTTTCCAGAACTTCTGGTTTCTTTCCCCTTGTTGCCAACAGTTTGCCTCTCCAGTAATGTTAGTGTAGCTTTATTTATTTAACACTTCTGTAGCACTGACTCATACCGTGCACTGTTCTATACACCTTTAAATTTAATGCCTCATGACAAGCTTACAAGCCAGATACTGCTTACTAAATCAGCGCAGAAAGCAAAAACATGACAGGACAAGAATTATGATTTGTCTACATTAAAATTAATAGTTTTTGTATGAAAAGGTAAGAAAGCTAAAAGACGAGCTATAGCGTAGAAAAAATTTAAAGTGCGTTAAGTCAGTAGTAAAAGAGAAATAGTCCAATTGAGAAAAGTGCAAAAAATATGAAAGGGAAAGAAAAAAATATTCTTTAAACTTGTGAAAAGATGTTTACCTTCTCTAGTTGTGAGAAATGCAATTTAATTTAAAGTAACCATGAGAGGGGTCCCTGGGTGGCTCAGCTGGTCGAGCATCTGACTTCAGGTTAGGTCATGATCCATGGTTCATGAGTTCGAGTCCTGCGTCAGGCTCTGTGCTGGCAGCTCAGAGCCTGGAGTCTGCTTTGGATTCTGTGTCTCCCTCTGTCTGCCCCTTCCCTGCTTGTGCTCTGTCTCTTTCTCAAAAATAAATAAACAATAAAAAAAATTAAAGTAACCATGAGATACCATTTCATCTCTACCAGAGTGACAAAACTTTAGTCTGACAATAACAAAAGTTGGTGAGAATATGGAGCATGAAAGAAGCAAAAATTGTCATCAGGCTGTATGGAGCTCTTTGGAGAATAGTCTGGCAAAATCTAATACAGCTGATGATGTGTCTACTTTATGACTCAGCAATTCTGCTTCTCTATGTATACCTTAGGGAATCAATCCTACTTGAATAGATAGAGAAAATTATAAGGTTCTATTGAGCATTATGTGTAATAGTAGGAAACTGGAAACAATAGACCATAAGTAGGAAAAAAGATAAATTGCGGAATATTCACACAGGAATGTGCCCAGTGGATAAAGCACATGAGCCAAATCCGTATGTATGAATACAGATAGATCTTGAAATTAAAATGCTTAATATGAAAGCAAGTTCCAGTATAAAGTTTAAAAACCCACATGATACCTTTTATTGCTCATGGATTAATTCCAACAGATACACATCTTTTAATAGGATGGTGCTTCTTTTGAAGAGGAGAAAAAGGGAAACAAGGTAAAAGAGAGGTACAAAAGGGGCTTCACCTCTGTTGGCAACATTTGTTCCTTAAAGATAGGAAACACAGATGCTCAAATGTTAAGATTTTAATGATGTGGGTAGGTGAGGGGACATAAGTATTTGTATTATTTTCTTTCCTATAGTTTTCTATTCCTATACTTTTTGGCATGTTTGAAATATTTTACAAGAGTAAAATAAAAAATAAACTTAATAATTTAAAAACTAACTCTAGTGGATAACATTCCTGAATTTTCTTTTAAAAATCACAGGAAAGCATTGCTATTATATTGAAATAAACTCTCCCCAAAACTTGTATGTTATGTGGACAGCATTTCTTTACAAAGTTATATTCAGTTCTCACTGTCTTCCAGTGTAATGTATTTTGCAATTCTCCATTGTTTTTGTTAAGTCCCTGCAAGATATTTATTTAGCTTTCTGTTTTTCACAAAATTATTTGGAGTTTAAAGGCACAGTCTTTTGTATATCAAGAAGATGGGGTGTGAAAACTTTCTCTCCACTGTTCTGGAGAGCCACCCTTAGAGGAAATCCACAAATGTATTTATATTTATTTGTATAAGGGGATGGAATTAATGTGTACAAATTTTAGAAGATTATGAGTTCTGGGTATACAGATATTGACACATATTAAAAAAACTGTGGTTGGCAAATTGACAACTCTTCCATAGAAACAGTATTGCAGCAAGATAAGGTTTACCTTTGTACTTATGCAAAAAATATAATTTTTTTTGCAAATTGATTCATATTTCCAATTATATGAACAAATCATTGTGTGCATTGAAGAATGCTTTTATAACATAAAGTCATATTCCAATGTTAGTTAAGTTACATTTGGATTTTCATATAAAACTTCTCTGAAAATACAACTAACTAGACCTCCAAAATAACTTACATTTTTGAGTCCTGAATTTTGATGTGGAAAAATGATTGAGGGGACTCAAAGATTTAAAAACTTGTTGCAGAGTCTCTGTATATAGTTTATCCTTGAAATACTTTTCTGTTCTGACCCAAAAGTGGGGAGAAACTCATAAAACCAAGATGGATGTGATTTTACTTTTGCCACAAATGTTGCCATATTCTTCACTCAAGAAACTCTGAAGACCATGGAAGACAAAGTTTCTTTGAGCCTCTCATAAAGTCAGGCGGGAGATGTAGGTAAAGGGCAAAGGCTCCAAGTTGCTGTCACTAACTTTTAAGTCACCATATTTTGCCCAGGGGTATCTATGGACCCCTTAAAGAAATGAGACCTCGTCTATCTATGGATACAGTGTGACCTCGCAGTAGGCATTCTCTTTTGTCACCGACAGGAATTGAGACTTTGGACTTCCTCTGAACCACTAGGATGAGCCAGAAAGACAAGATTTAACATCTGTGGCTTCTCTACAAGCTATAGTGATGTTGGTACCTCTTTAAATTGTTACAACCCTCCTGGATGCTATCCTGGTTAAAATGTATTTGCTCTACTACCCCCTGCTTAGCTTGAAATCTGTGCATTGTCGCTACCTACCATGAGATCTCCAGATGTAATGAAGACCAGTTGAGATTCCTGACACTGGTGGCATGACCAATGATGTACACTGCACAAACACTGATATTTTCTAGAAAATAATAACAAAGTGACATGTAAATACATTTTAGAAGTCCCAAAAGCTTTGAATTTTTATTTTCAAAATTAAAAATAGTTTTTGATTGGGTGCCTGGGAGGCTTGGGAGATTGAGCATTTGACTCTTGGTTTTGGGTCAGGTCACGATTCCAGGGTCATGGGACTGAGCTCTGCATTGGGCTCTGTGCTGATCATGGAGCCTGCTTAAGGATTCTCTTTCCCTCCCTCTGCCCCTCTCATCTGCTCTCTCTCTAAAATAAATAAATAATATTTTTTGATTGAGGTACACAGTTGACCCTTGAACAATGAAGGGGTTAGGGGTGCCAGACTCCCACGCAGTTAGTTGAAAAATCTCTTTATAACTTTTGAGTGTCTATGAATTTAACTTGTAGTAGGCTACTGTTGACTAGAAGCCTTACTAATAACATGAACAGGTGATTAACTCATTTTGCATGTTATATGTATTATAAACTGTATTCTTACAATAAAGTAAGCTGGAGAAAAGAAAATGTTATTAAGAAAATCATAAAAAAGAAAATACATTTACAGTACTGTATTGTATTTATTGAAAAAAGTCTGTGTGTAAGTGGACCCACGCAATTCAAGCTGATATTGTTGAAAGGTCAAGTGTAATTGACATATAATACTGTATTAGTTTTAGGTGTACAGCATAATGAATGATTTGACATATATATGCTTATATTTTTACAGCCATAAATATCTGAGGGATGATCAGCAGTAAATAGGATCTTCTGTATAAATTGTTAAAATGCATTCCTTGGATTGCAGTTTAGGCATATTTTATTATCGTGTTTATTTTTAGTATAAGTGACACGACTACTAAGTGGAATACCAGTTATTGGGTATTACTATGTGCTATGTGCCATGTTAAGCAGTTTGCAACTATAATTTTCTTACAGCAGATGAGAAAATTAGAACTCAGAAAAGTTAAACCACTTACCTACCATCACAAAGCTAAGGGAGGTTAGGAAATACATTTCACTTATTGATTTGTTTATTGATTATCTTTCATAAATGGCAGCAGTGCATAGTGAGATGAGCTCTGAGCCAAGAATATAAAGATTGAGTATGACTCCCAATTATGCTTCAAGTTTTTCGTCTTCAAAATAATGATAACTTGTCCTTTCTCATAGGATTCTTGAAAAGATCAGATTGGAATATGGTGGTCAATATTATGAGACATTATGGGACCATAGCATTGACCAATGGTCAGTGGGAAAGAAATTGGGAATTGTTGGAGACCAAGCACCTCACACAGTACAGAGTTAACTTGCTTCTGTCCCCCAACTTTGATATGCCAGTGGCCTAAGGGTGCCACTGCATGCTGAGCTTGGTTGGGTTGATGTTGACTTCTAGCAGGTCGACCCTACTGAGCAAACATAGAGAAAGACGAGTTCAAAATCCCACCCATGGATAGATTTGAGCCTTCTCTTACATATACCTCCCTACTTGACTTCTCTATGCCTTAATTTACTCAGTCATCAGAATCATAAAACTCACCTCCCAGGATTATGATGACTAGAAATAATATATGCAAAGTATTTCTTATGGTGCCTGGTAGATAAAAGGCTCTCAGTTAAGAGTAACACCAAGATGCTAGGCTTCAAGTACTCCTTTTGAAGCCTTCTCTGGGACTGGTCTTTGGCTGCACATGACTCACAGAACTTTGTCTGGTCTGCTCTCCTGGACTTTGCTACCTTGAGTCAAACAGTAGAAAGTTGTGGTTAACACGTGGGCTTTGGACCTAGGATAGACTTCCAGCTTGGCTACTTAATTTGATACGACTTAAAAAGGTTACTTAAACTCTCTAAACTGTGGCTTATTTAAAGGTTTAAACCTTTAAAATGACCATGATGATACCTTTCTCACAGGATCGTTGTGAGAATTGATTTGATTTGAAAAATTGTGAATGTTATTAACTGATATTTTTATTAAGGTCATATAGGTAGGTGGTGCTGGGGCTGTAACTCAGTATCTATCCACATCTCATGCCTTTTCTGTTGTGCACACTTCCTGTGTTTGAATACTTTCAGTAACTGGACTGACAGTGTGCTATTAATAGAAATATGTACAATGTGCAAAATAGGATGATTTTATAGAGCCATAGAAAACAATAGATAGTTTTTAAGGTCTTTTTAATTCCTGAGATCTTATGATTTTCTGGATAACATAGTCAGTCCCTAAATCAAAACATTATGTTTTAAGCATCTGTTTGTAAGTTAGTTGTTGGAAACTTGATATTTATTTTCAATAAGACATATTTCTGTGAAGAATTTAAAGAGCAGTGTGAAGGAAGAAGGAAAAGAGGAGATATTGTGATACTGCATTTAAACCTAAGACCCTCAGATTGTCTTCCTTCTCCAAACCTCAGTATTTAAATATACCTACTGTCAGCAAGGTTTTGGAAGAAAGTAATCTACCCCATTTATTCAAGCAATGTGACTAAGACCCTCTTATTCTGACCAATTAGTCGTATACTCATTCATTTAGCAAATATTGGGTGCCAACTGCGTTCTCAGTTTTGGGGATATAGCAGTGAAGAGATAGTCTGTTTCTCTAGTGTGAGAGAAGATAGTCATCCTGGGAAAAGAGACAATTGGACAGATTTGAGACATCTAAAATTCTCTTTAGTAAAAGGAGGAAAATTGGAGGCAATAAGTTTTTAGTCTACTATTGCCACAGTCCAAGTGTCAGACTAGATAAGTAAAACTTAACTATTGAAATGTTGATTCTGCAGGCCCGTTATGTGTCAATTATAAGAGATGACGAAAAAACGAGTTCCTGAGTTAGCCAAAAGTGTGAATTCAGGAAAGGGAGAAATACAAGGTTTATGGGGGCAACAGAAATGGTAGTCATCCATGGGCGTGTTGTGTTTATGGGAATGGTAGTGCATCTGAGTGGAAATATCCTATGGCAACTAGGAAGAGGAGATGGGGGAAAGGTCAGGGCTAGAAATACAGATTTGTGTACCATCTCCATGGAGACGACAGGATTACTTAGGTGAAAAAGAACAAAGAATATTGGGACTGGAAGAAAAAGGTAAAAGAATTTAAAGAAGAAACTGAGGGGCGCCTGGGTGGCTCAGTTGGTTGAGCGCCCGACTTCGGCTCAGGTCATGATCTCACAGTCTGTGAGTTCGAGCCCCGCATCGGGCTCTGTGCTGATGGCTCAGAGCCTGGAGCCTACTTCCGATTCTGTGTCTCCCTCTCTCTCTGCCCCTTCCCTGCTCATGCTCTGTCTCTCTCTGTCTCAAAAATAAATAAAAACATTAAGAAAAAAAATTAAAAAAAAAAAGAAGAAACTGAAATGGCCAAAGAGGGCTTAAAAATCCAATACGTATAGTACTATAGGATGTAAAAATAGGCTGTTCAAAAGCATCAAATGCTGCGCGGAGAGCAGGTAGGATGAGGACTGTGAAAAAACTATTGGGTCTGACAAGTGGTAACTGAAGACTCTTGGAGTCTGGGTAAGAAAAAGTGTTGGTGAACAAATCAGATTTCTGAGGCTTATGCAGCCATGACAGACTGGAAATGGATAAATAAGAGGAACAAAAGGGGTAAGAGCGCCAAGAAAACGTTTTTTTTTTTTCCAATGAAAATTGTTTATTATTGACAGTAATATGGAAGATATTGACAGAGGGGAAGATTTAAGATGCATCGGAGAGAGAGTACATTACCTCCTTTCAAGTTTTCTTGCCTCTGGTGTCATCTGTATCTCTCCGTTCTCTGTGTTAATGTGTTAATGCTGATTATGTCAGTCCCCCGCTGAAAGACCTCTCTGGATTCCTCGTTGCCGGTGGAAATCCAATATCCTTAGCATAGCAGACAAGATGCCTCGCACTCCAGTTCTAACCTTCTTTTCCCATTTTTCATCTTCTGCCACTCAGGGCACAGGAGACTTTAGATTCTTTCCAGGATGGGTCTTTGTACATATTGTTCTCTCTGTCTGGAAGACCCTTCTTTCCATCTTCCCCATGGAAAATGCTAACTCATCCTTCAACAGCTGGCTCCAATGTCACCTGGTTTTTTAATTCCTTCCTAACTCACCAGGCCCCGTTCAGGTCTCCTTTTTTGGTACTTTAACTCAGGTTGTACACTCATTTTTTTGCCTTAGCATCTTGCATTGCAATTCATCAATTTCTTTAGCTGTGTTCTCCTTTAGGTCTCCTTTATGATCTTTGAATACAGGGGCGTTTTTATTGTTGTAATCCCCATGACTGACACAAAACACACTATTACTAAAAACATCAGGAATGAATGAGTATTAATGTAAGGAGATAGAGCTTGAAGTGAAAAAGCATCTTCGTGCTAAATGAAATAAGCCAGATGCAGAAATACAAACAGTGCATTGATCTCACTTATGTGTGGAATCTAAAAAGTCAAACTCCTAGAACCAGAGTGTAGAATGGTGGTTGCCCAGGACTAGGGTGTGGGGAAAGTGGGGAAATACTGGTCAAAGGGTACAAGCTTTCAGTTATAAGATGAGTAAGTTCTGAGAATTGAATGCATAGCATGGTCACTATAAGTTTTAATACCATATTTTATACTTAAATTGTTCTTAAGTAGATTTTAAATGTTCTCACTCCCCCCCTCACCCACATAAATGGTAACCATGGGGTGAAGGATGTGTAAATTAATTTGCCTGCAATAATCATTTCATGATGTATATGTATATTAAATCACTGCACCACATTTCACTCTTTAAAAAACCATGTTGTACAAGCTAAATGTGTACAATTTTTATTGGTCAGTCATACCTCAAAAAAAGGTTGGGGGGCTAAAGCTGTATGAATTTGAGCAGGTTCATTTCTCCAAACCTGATTTTCCTACTGATCATATGAGAATAATATTTACCTTACAGTAAGCTTGTGAGGATAAAAGCTACAAGATATAGACCAAACAATTTAATAACCAGTATTTAGTAATCATTAACGTTAGAATTATTTCCAACTCCACCTTCATGGCCCATGCCTCTTAGTTTCTCTCTGGTCTTGCATTTGGCTGCAACGTTACACCATTCTCTAAAGAGAAGAGCTTTTGTTTTTTAAGTGAAATCTTAATGCAAAGAAATTTAAACTCAAGTCCGTCTTCATGTTTCATCTACCTAAGTGATGCGATCTGTTAACAATACTCATTCTGACATCAAGTGAATTCAGCAAAAATCTAAAATGTAATATGTGGATTGATTTAATAAGTTCACAATTAAGTCTGGTTTGTTTAATGAGTTTCCAAGTAACGTCCCAGAGGAGGCTCTAGTTTTGAGGCTCACTCCACTGGATCTAGGGACACTTTCCTGTCTTACCTTCAGTATTATACTGCCTGAAAAGTGATTTAGAACAGCTCTTTCCTTTTCCTTTTCTTTTTTCAGCAGAATTTTTGTGGTTAATAAAAACATGCGCTTACAGCTTTTTTGCATAGATAAAGGAAAGGATTCCACATCAGATTTAGATCAAGAGATAGATTTTCAGAGGAAAATGATGGATGTGTCCTCTGGGAGCAGCGGAATGTAGCGATGTTCTGTCTCTGACTGATTGAGTTTAAGGCATTTACGAACACTTCCACACCCACACCCACGCAAATACACAAACAGTGGTCACAACTGCAGCTCCAGACACTGCCTCTCTCCCCTGTCTCATTTCCAAAGTGCATCCATTGTTTTCCATAACATGAAATAAATCCCTTGCTTTTGCCCAGTGGTGAAAAGCTTATATAAATACTAAAACTGCAACTATTCCCCTGTGTTTTCTGTTGGCAAGTCTGCAGCCATGGGTTTGTTTGGATATTGACATGCATTTTCTGTGCGGCTCTTTTAGGCCACTTGGGTGAGGCCAGTGGTGATAAATTCACTTGTCTTGAAAATTTATCAGCTTAACCATTATAATATTCCGTTTATGAAAATTTAAGTAATTGACACCTTGATTGAAAAGGCTCCAAGTTCAAAGTATCTCTTTTATTCTTTCAGCATATATCATTCTGGTGATATATATGTCTCAGGAAGTCTTGGCCAGGAGATGATTTTAACAGTCATTGAAAAGAAAATAAGGTTGTGAAGAATTGATTATTGTAAGACATTTAATCTGCATGGTGGTGTTCCCATGAAAGAATGCTTTTCAGTATGTAGAAGGGAAGTGTTTGGTTATATACTACATAGGGATGGTGAACATTACTGGCTGCGATTCAAATGTACAATAAAATCTTGTCATAATTATAAGATTAGAAAAGTGTCCTCAAAGTATTGATACTGTTTTTACCCTGGTTTTAAATAGTGGAAGAAGTAGTGCATTTCTCTTATATAATTTCCCACAGAATCTGCAAATTTAAGGTTAATTCTAGCTATGTGTAAGATTGCTGAATGGAAATCCATGAATACTATTTCAATTATATTTTCACTTGTTTTTCCGTAGTAGTGCCTTCTACTTGCTCCCAATAATCTATTTTACCTAAGGCGTTTTAAAAATCTCTTTTCACCTAGATTATTACTTAACTAAAAATAGTTCGCCACTTTAACAATTAGTAATTCTAAACTCTTTTACAAGTTATCACTGTTCAGTTGCCTTGAAGATCCAAGATTGTGTTCTATTTCATTGTCTTAACAAGAAAAAATACAAAACAGTGAATCTCATTAATGAATTAGGTCCCCTTTTCTTGAGACCTAATAGAGAAAATAAAGGCAATCAATTAGGCTTTTAGGTCTGTGGAGCCTAATTTTAAATTATAGAAAAAACAAACAGAGGTAAAGGACTTGGTTGGATTTGAGAGGTAATGGCTAAACTGATATATCAGTCTTCACATGCCTAGATTTGTTCTGATTAGTAAATCACAGTGCAAATAAGTACCTAAAGTTGTTTTTAGGCCAATGGTTGTGGCTGTTAATTCTGATGTACCTTAAATATAATAGGGGTAGAACATATAGCTTTCTTTTAAAGCAACTACATTTTTAACAATGTTTATTTATTTTGAGAGAGAGAGAACAAGGGAGAGAGAAGGAGTGTGAGCAGGGGAGGGGCAGAGAGAATTTCAAGCAGGTTCCACACTGCCAGTGCAGAGCCTGATGCAGGGCTTGAACCCACGAACCATGAGATCACGACCTGAGCTGAAATCAAGAGTCGGATGCTAAACTGACTGAGTTACCCAGGCACCGCTAACGCAACATTTGTTTATTTTTTGTTTTGAGGAATAATTTAGTATGTCAGTGTCTACCTTACAGTGGTGTATTATGCCTTATACCTAAAAAATACTTTGCACAATGACATTATGCTCAAAATTGCAATTATTATTATTATCATTATATTTATAAATTGCTCAAAACCACAACAATTGAAACTCAGTTAAAACCATTCCCCACATAATCTCTCTTCTCCAATGGCTCTCTGTCAAAAAGCACACAGGGACAGAAGTAGGAGGAGTTTTATCTCTAAAGGTGGATTTTCAAACAACGGGACCTGGGTGGCTGTTCCTACCACTGCAGGGCAAGTCGAGTTGTTTCAGTTAGGCAACATTCTCAAAACTAGGAGCAAAGAGAGTCTAAGAAACATATTTTTGTCGTTATTGGTTGCTTCAAAAGAGGGCCATATGAGAAAAAATGTTGTGTTACATTCTTTGTAAAAATACATCTTTTTTTGGTGTGTTCCTAGGTTTGAAAAAGAAATGACCAGCAAGTGGTTATACCTCTTTGAAGGCAGTGGGGTTGCA
This sequence comes from Lynx canadensis, assembly GCF_007474595.2. Classification (NCBI taxonomy): domain Eukaryota; kingdom Metazoa; phylum Chordata; class Mammalia; order Carnivora; family Felidae; genus Lynx; species Lynx canadensis. The sequence continues at coordinate 72,964,303 of NC_044304.2, read as the reverse complement.
TACGGCCCAATCAACAACATGAAGAATGTATTTGCAGAACCCCAGGTTTGGTTTTTGAAGTTTTTAGTACATTGCAGTTATTTAGTACATATTGCCTCTCTTTCTTATCCAGATTGTTTCATATAAATACCTGTTAGCCATTGGTCTTGAGCTTAAGTCATGTAACATGATTTTTGACTATTATGTTAGACTATGGGTCTGAAGTAAAAAGAATCAATTTTGGAACTGGCTGTCTATAATCATGCTTTTATGTCCATCAGATCTAACATATTTCTTCAACAGTCTCTACATAAAGCCTGCAAGGTCAGGACATTTGTTTTTCCTGAAAAATAGAAATATAGACAATTGAAAGATTGGGATCAGGCACTTGGAGATCATTATCTGTAGAAGGAAGTATGACAGCTCTCACAGTTACAGTCCATATCTTGTCAGATGGCTATCTTAAACTGTACAAAGCAGGTTACATTAATTTTGCAAATGAGAGGCTTTTATATGTTTTGATTAATAAAGGGCATTATTTGTGAAGAATTAATTGTTCTTGAATAGAGATTTGATCTGTACAATTCTTATAGGCTTCTTCTTGGGCCCAGGAATAAGGATCACCTGAAAAAATATTTTTTTCTATAACATTGTTCAAATAATTATTTTTAGATGATATCGAATTAATTTCTGATTTTATTAATCAGTATCACTGCAGGCAACTTACTGTTTCTTGGATTCACATATTAATCCCAAAAGGTAGAGGAACTCCATTTTTCTATGAAGCTTTCACTATGATTATTCACATATCTTGTCAGTTTCCAACGCTTCAAAATTACAGGTTTAAAAAAATTCTTTTCATTGTAACAGATTTTTCTTTGAAATGAATTATTGAAAATGGCATACGATGTTTTCTAAGAGAGGAGAACTTCGTTGGAAACTGACCTAATTCTTTACCTTTGGTATCTATATTTTACATGAATACCTACTTCAAGGAGAATTGAGATGTATTTGATTCAATGGTTACAGTATTTACTGGAGGAAAAAAGTGAATGAATTCAGGAATTCTGCTTTGGGTTTATTTTCCTGCCAAGATCGTGAAAATGGCAAGGCTTTGTCCGTAATAAAACAATGGCCAATAAGTATTTGAGATAAGGGGGCCCACTTGATGTGTGCTGAGTTTATGTGGAAGGGTCCTCACTATATCATGGATCACTGTCTGGTGACTCTTTGCAATGATGTAGCAGCATGCATGCCCTGAAATGTACTAGACCCAGAGGACCAGTTTCCTCACTTCATGACTTTGAATGAGGCCAAGCTCTGACTTTAAATTGTTGTGGGGGAATGGGTGGGTGCGTTGTACTATTATTTTCCCGCTTAAAAGTGGTACTGAGGCGTGTAGGACTTGGTGTTTAATTCAATTAATGTGAGGGCATGTTTCTCTAGAGATAATTTCTGAGAGTTTTATCATCAGCATTTCTGTTGCTCCACCTGTTTCATCAGGCGTAAATTCACCCCAAAGAACTTTATTTTAAAAATCAGTAGGTATATTCTAATGTGACCTATTTTCTAGGTTTTGTTGAATAAGGAACCAAGGTTCCACTCTTCAAATTGATCAATGCAGTCTGCTCTGGTTCAGACCGAATCTAGGATAATTAGATTTTTCATTCCCAATTTTCCCTTGTAGTTTAGTTTAATTACTGGAATCTCTGTATCTTGTCTCTTTTGGACCTGCATGAAGTTTCTATTGTTGGTCTACGGCATATTTTTAGGACTTCAATCATTTTTCAAACGGAGAAGAGTGATATTACCTGAGCCAGGACACCAACTTGTGCTACTACCCCAAGAGTCTCTGAAAACTGCCTTCTTAGCCACCCAAAAGAAGATTGTAACTATTACAATTCTAACATCAAAATTTTTTAACTGTACAGTGATGATTACTGACAAGGTACCCTAGTCGCAAGAATAGAGTTGGTCTCTTTTATATATAATTTCATTCTTCTTTGCGATTTAAATACCAAGTGTACACTTCAAAGTTTTTTGGAGTTTTAGAAAGGCAAAAGAGCAACATACCATTACATTTTGAAAGTTAGCAAAGATGACTCTGGCAGTTGTATGTAGGATTGTTTGGCACAAGAGGTAAGGCCACTGTATTTCCCCTATGCTTGGAATTGCTGGGCTCTTTTTAAAGAATTCCATATAATTTGGGATTTTGGAAGGAATGTAAAATGTGACAAAATCGTGGAGTTGTTTTTTAGGACTGCTTTAAAAGTTCATTCGGCAAACCATTCTTGTACTTATTATGTACCAAATGCTAGGGATTTAGCATGAACTTAGTAATTATCTTACGTTCTGAAAAATAAATTTAAAATGGACTTAAATAGCAGATACACATTAAATATTGCTGATGCATGGATCAGTGAATGAATGAGTTGGCTAACTCTGCAAAGTATAGGTTTTCCAAATGATCAGGTGGCTATTGTGCACCCCTGAGTGGGGCTGACAAGCTCTATCTATAGTGCTGGCTGGAAACCCTTTGTCTGGAAAGCCTAGGGGAGGTAAGCACAACATAATGGTTAAGACCATGGAGTCAAAATTGTTGGGCAGCTTTATAAACTTACTAGGGTTCAGTTTACTCAACTGTAAAGTGGTGAAATAGGATCTTGTCTCTATATTGTTGTGTTACAAGAGATAGTGTTTATCAAGGGCAGTAGGGATTGCCAGATGGTAATATCCCTGGTTATGATGGTGTTCTTTAAGGTCATATTTTTGTTTAAAAAAAAAGAAACACCCTCTTTTACTTACCTTTGTTTCGTGGATACAAACAAACTCAGTGTGGCTGTGGGGAGGGGATCGTTAGCTTAAAACCGAGCTCTAATACTCTTTTAAGAAAATGCATCTACAAACTCTGTGCCAAGTTCTCAACCTTCATCATTTCTGATTGCTGAAATTCCTTTTATTTTTTATTTTCTGTACAAGTATCATTTCCGTTTAAGGTGTCCTCCCTTGTTTTTCCCCCGATGAGCTGTAGAGTTTCTTGGCCCTGGGTACGTGGAACCGGCCACTTGTGCTCAGATGTGGGACCGTGCCGCTGGCGCCCGTGGCTGGCTCTCCGTGTGTGCTGTGCCAGCACAGCTGCTAGTTCAACTGAAAATTGACTTGGGTGAAGTACAAGGCCTGGAACATGGCGCAGGAAGTGAGGCTTTGATGAAGTGAAGAGGGGGTATGTCTAACCAAAAAAAAGAAAAAGAAGCATCACAGTGCAAGAGAGAATTTTCTGCGGGCCTGCTTGTAGTGGGCCATGTACATTTCATCTATGGTTTAGACTTGGTAGACAACAAAAATTTACTTGACAGTAGAAACTACTGCTAACCTAAATAATTTCATCATGGCCTCCTGTTCCAAGAAAACTTGATTTTTTGACTCAACTGAAAGAACAGATGATTTTTTTTTTCTTGGATAGAGACAAGGTTGTCTACCTTTTATCCTCTGGTTATATGCTACAGACTGCCTAGTCGAAATGATCCTAAAGTATCCACTGTTAAGTCAATCAAGAATACTATGGGGGTTTTGGTCTGGATTTACTGATAGCTTTGAGAAATTTTGATCCAAAAGCCTTTTAGTGGTAGTTTTATTGTTTTTCTCCCTCAGTGATAAATTATCTGTGGAAAAGTCTGTGTATTCTAGAAGTATAATGGAGATTATCTGCATATAGATTTTCATGGTCGTTTTTCCAAGTGCTTTCTTAAAATATCTTTTTTTAATCAGGCCAAGATTGTGCAATACATTAAAGGAATTCTTAAAAAGTTTAAAAAACTTGCTAGATGACCTCAGTATGGTCCTATTTAACATACCCTTGGGAACATGTGCATGAAATACATTGTGGTTTGAGGTTTTCCAACCCAAACAAACTTAAAAGAAAATGCAGCTTTTAATAGAAACTATTCAAATTCTTGCAAAAATAGGTATGGATCTCACCACTGAGAGCATTTAAAAGCATCATTATCTACCATGAGAATCAAAAGAGATTGTGTTATCCTGTCTTTTGTATTTTGGTTAAGACTGTGTGTTTGACGATTCTAGTGTATTCTTTGCTGAACTGCACAATTAAAAAAAATACATAGAGATGAATGACTGAATGTCTGATTAATGTTTTTTTTTTTTTCTCCTTGATGCCATGACCTGTGGGTGGGGAAGAGAGGGCAAAGGGTGTCGCAAAACTGATGTTATTTAACAAAGTCTTCACATTTCTACCACACAAGTTGAATACATCAGGTGTAAGACATCACCCTGAAGCATCACTTCTGAGAACTATTGGGAGGGAAATATCAGAACTGAAATATCACAGCTGGCCCTGATTTTAGCTGGTGCCAAACACCTGCAGGCTCTAAAAGGATACCAAAACAAAACCCCACCCCATGGCCGCAAGCCATCCCTTAACAACCCTTCCTTAACTTTGTATCACCATCAAAATTAATTTAACATTTTCTACAGAAACCTTATTCTTCCGGTCCCAGAAGGCCATTACAACTCCGTTAGCAAATCTTTCGTATGGGGTAAATATGTCATAGAAACAAACAGAATGAAGTATTGAAATATTTGATGGCTTAAAATTATCTGTTGTTTTCATATCATTATTTGTGGAAGCCTGTGAAGTTGGAGATTTTATTAATCTCTAGGCTAGCTCATATTCTCTAAGTGATTTGGTTTATTTTAGCACATTTTGGCAAAATATCTGAGCATCTGGGAAAAAAGTTTCAATATTCATGTAGTAAGTGTCAGAAGCACCCCAATATACAAAGCTGTTTTTCAAGCCCTTTCTACACTCATGCATGCACGTGCTTCTGCACATGCGCACAAACACACGCATGCACACACACATTGTTGATGCATTTTAAAGATTGCCTTCTCAATGACATTAGTTAATATTTATTGAAATGCAGTTGTATAGCCCTGGGGGTCTTATACACCTCAGACAAAATTATATCCTTGTCTCTAATACTGCTGGGAAGCACGCATACCTACAATGCTCTTTGCAACAGGAAAACAGTTGATGAAGATCTGAAGTAAAACAATGTGTCTGGAAATAATTCCTGGGAGACGAAGGAGATAAAAAAACAAATTTTGTGCCCATCTCTGAATATATACATGACACATTTTAGATGGTGAACAAATTCAGATATATTATGTGTGTGTTTGTTTTATGAACCTGGGTTTAATACTTTAAATTGTTGAAGAAATAATGTGTTTTAGACTTAAGTGATTAAATGAAATAAAAATGGAGAGTGTAAGCCTTCAATTTTATATTAAAATAAAAAGCATTAGGCAGTAATATCTAGTGTTATTTTATTGTGTTGAGAAGGATCCTAATAATAATGTAAGAGGAAACCGATTAAAATGTCAAATCAAAATTAAGGACATATTATAACATTACTGGCATTTTGTGCTCATTTTTAAAAGATAGCTAAGAAAATTGGATGCAGCAGTTTCTTTGAATGATAACACTTCTATATATTTAGATAGCCAATTCAAATGCCTTGGACATTACTTGACTGATGGTGATGGAAATAAGATTGTAGAGTTTATGTTAAAGAAAAAAGCCTCCTTTACTTTTTATCGTTTTATAAAAATGTCAAAGGCATGGTTCAGGGCAAAGGAGAATGTATTTGCTTATTCATTCAATCAGACATTCACTCATTTGTTCAGCAAATAGTAATTGATGGCCAACACTAGCTTGTGTGCATGCACACTCTCATAGATATTATATTACATAATATATAATATATATACACCAATATATATACCAATATATATATTGGTTTTGTAGGAGATATTTTGCAAGGGAAGAGAGTATGATGGAAAACAGTAAATCAACAAAAATAAAGCTTCCTCCAAGGAGGTCCTGCAGTCCAGTTCAAGGTAACGAGTGTCCATCAATCACAGAAGAGTTACATATAAATGTTTTGGGCATTTTAGTAGTGAGAAATAATAGTCACAAATCATCCTATTTAATGAACTAACAGAAGTTTAAGATATGACAAAGACTTGCAAAATGTCTTTATCATGAAACTTACCAAAAAACTCTTTATTCTTTTAAATACTTTTTGTAATCAGTTTGTCATATTACTCATATATTCTTTTTCAGTGATTAAGAGGAATTTAATGGAGGTTTTAAACTTTTACTGTTCAGTGATTTTGAAATTATTTGGGGCCTGGGAATATCTGAAGGGTTTGTTTGTTTGTTTGTTTGTTTTGTAAAGTTATTCTCTCTGTATTTCTCTGTCTCATACAGCCAATACTGAATGTTATGATTTCACAGATTTAGTCAAATAAGAACATTTTTCATTACCATGGTATTGTAGTTATTAATTAAAAAGCATTCTATTTGTATTATTGGTAGTACTGAACATGAACAATGATTGACAGGGACTGAGCACCATTGATATTTGAAGAACTTTCCTGAAATGATTAATGATGAAGAAAGAATACCCACAAAATGGTGTATTCAAAGTCTAAAGGGACCTTGAAATGGAGTTCAACATTCTGTAAGAACTCAGCAGTTAAAAATGGACCCTGAATTTGCAATTTAGCTCTTTTATTTTTGTTACCTGTGCTTTATGTGCTATACTAGGAAACCGTTGCTTATCTGAGGACATGAATATTTACGGGTGTATTTTCTAAGAGTTTTGTAAGTTTTACATCTTACATTCAGGTCTGTGAACAATTTGGCGTGTGTGTGTGTGTGTGTGTGTGTGTGTGTGTGTGTGTGTGTATGCTCATCCTGTAAGGTGTGGAGTCCAACTTCACTGTTTTGCATATGGATATATCCAAATTTTTCAGCATCATTTGTTAAAAAAAAGACTATTCTTTTCCCATTGAATTTTCTTGTCAGTTCAAAATCAACTACCCATTAATGTAAGTGTTCATTTCAGAACTTTAATTATTTAAACACTTTTATTTATTTCTACAATTGTGTATTTCTGAAGATTTCTAATGCTGATTTCTAATTTTATTCATTGTGTTTGAAAAACATACTTTGAATGATTTAAGCTCCTTCAAATTTATTGAGGCTTATTTTATGTCTTATTATAGGATCCATTCTGCAGAATGTTCAATGTATTCTTAAGAATGTGTATTCTATTGGAGTATTCTGTAGATGTCTGTTAGGTCTCATTTATTTTTACCATTATTTAACTCTTATATTTCCTTGTTGATCTTCCGCCTTGTTGTTGTAGACATTATTGAAAGTTGGGTGTGAAATCTCCCAATGGTTATTGGTAAATTGTCTGTCTCTCCTTTCGGTCAGCTTTTGCTTCATCTATTTTGGGCTCTGTTGTTACATGCTTATATGTTCATCACTGTTATATCATCTTGATGAATTATCCCTTTATCATCATAAAATGTTTGTCTTTCACTCTAGTAAGATTTTGTTTTTGATTTTTTAAAGTTTATTTTGAGAGAGAGAGCAAGAGAGAGTGAGAGCAAGCATGCATGAGTGGGGAAGGGCAGAGAGAGAGGGAGAGAGAAAATCCCAAGCAGGCTCCATGCTGTCCACACAGGGCCCAATGCAGAGCTGAATGTCATGAACAGTGAGATTGTGACCTGAACTGAGATCAAGAGTCAGACACTTAACTGACTGAATCACCCAGGTGCTCCAAGATTTTTTGTTTTAATATCTACTTTCTGATATTAGTATTGTCACTGCATTCTCTTTTATGATTGTTGTTTGCATTGTACATCTTTTTCATCCTTTTATTTTCAATCTATTTGCATGTTTGAATATAAAGTATCTCTTATGTAGACAGTATATAGTTGGATCTTGTTTTTTTTTCCAACCTGAAAATGTATGCCTTTTGATTGAATTGTTTAAGCCATTTACACTTAGTTATTACTGGTGTGGTTGGATTTACACCTGACATTTTGCTTTTTGTTTTCTATGTGTCTCATGTCTTTTTTATTGCTGTTCTTTTCATTGCCTTCTTTTGTATTAAGTAGATATTTTCCTCTATAATATTTTTATTCCTTTCATAACTTTTAATGATATTTTGAGCTTTTTTTATTGGTTTCTTTGGGGCCTATAATATATACCTTAACTTATCAGAATTGACTTCAGCTTCTTTTATTTGAGTTTAGTTGACACACAATGTCACATTAGTTTCAGGTGTACAAAATAGTGATTCAACAACTATAGTTATGCTGTTCTCACAAGTATAGCCACCATATGTCACCATACAGCACTATTGCAATACCAGTGACTATATTCTCTGCACTGCACCTTTTATTCCTATGACTAATTCATTCCATAACTGGCAGCCTGTATCTCCCACTACCTTCATTCATAACCACTAGTGGATACTTACCCAAAGAAAATGAAAACACTAATTCAAAAAGTATATGCACCCCTATGTTTATTACAGCATTATTTATAATAACCAAGATATGGAAGAACTCAAGTGTCCATCAGTAGATGAATGCATAAAGAAGGTGTGGCACACACACACACACACACACACACACACACAGGAATATTACTCAGCCATAAAAAAAGGTGAGACCTTGCCATTTGTGACAACATGGATTGACCTAGAAGGTCCTAAAGGAAGACAAATGCTGTGTGATTTGTATATGTGGAACCTACAAAATCAAACAAATGAATAAGCAAACAAAAAGCAAAATCAGACCTATAAATACAGAGAACAAACTGGTGGTTGCCAGAGGCAAGAAGGGTGGGTAGGTGATCAAAAAAGAATTGACTTCAGGGGCTCCTGGGTGGCTGGGTCGGTTAAGCGTCAAACTTCGGCTCAGGTCATGATCTCACGGTCTGTGAGTTCGAGCCCCGCGTCGGGCTCTGTGCTGACAGCTCAGAGCCTGGAGCCTGTTTCAGATTCTGTGTCTCCCTCTCTCTCTGCCCCTCCCCTGTTCACACTCTGTCTCTCTCTGTCTCAAAAATAAATAAACATTAAAAAAAAAAATAAAAAAAAAAGAATTGACTTCAGTTTTATACTGCCTTAGTTACAGTGAAATATTGAAACTTTACTCCTATATAGCTCCATATATATATATATGTATATATATATATATATATATATATATATAGTTTCAGATATATAACATCTATACATATTATAAACTCAGCAATACACTGTTACAATTATTTCTCTATAAAATATGTTATACAGTATTAAATCTTTCAGAGTTGCTGACGAAAGAAATAAGGGCAAATATTCATAGAATTTTTATATTAATCTTTTTATGCCATCTTGTTTTCTTAATTTATACCTATGGATTTGAGTTAAAGATTTGAGTTGGATCTGATGTCCTTTCCTTAATCCAGTACATCTTTTTGCTCTTGTCTACCCCCCTTGTGCTATTATTGTTAAATATATTACATTTACATATTATAGGCCCAATAGTATATTTATATACATACTGTTTATTGCAATAGCTTTTGTTTGTTTCACATTTTTATTTAAATTCTAGTTAGTTAACATACAGTTGATATTGGTTTCAGGTGTAGAATCCAGTGATTCATTACTTACATACAACACCTAGTTTTCATCACAAGTGCCCTCCTTAATGCCCATCACCCATTTAGCCCATCCCTTCTAGCAACCCTCACTTTGTTCTCTATAGTTAAGAGTCTGTTCTATGGTTTGCCTCTCTCTCTTTTTTACCCCCTATGTTCATCTGTTTTGTTTCTTAAATTCCACATATGAATGAAAACATATGGTATTTGTCTTTCTCTGACTGACTTATTTTACTTAGCATAATACTCTCTAGTTCCATCCCTGTTGTTGTGAATGGCAAGATTTCATTATTTTTTATGGCTGAACAATATTTCTCTCTCTCTCTCTCTCTGTGTGTGTGTGTATATATATATATATATATATATATATATATATATACATACATACATACATATATATATATATATATATACACACATACATACATACATGCCACATCGTCTTTATCCACTCATCAGTCAGTGGACACTTGAGCTCTTTCCATAATTTGGCTATTATAGATAATGCTGCTATAAACATTGGGGTGCATATGCCCCTTCGAATCAGTATTTTTGTATCATTTGGGTGAATACCTAGTAGTGTACCTGTTGGGTCATAGGGTAGTTCTATTTTTAAGTTTTTGAGGAAACTCCATACTGTTTACCAAAGTGGCTGTGCCAGTTTATATTCCCATGAAAAGTGTAAGAGGGTTCCCCTTTCTCTGAATCCTCACCAACACCTGTTGTTTCCTGTGCTGTTCATTTTAGCCATTCTGACAGGTGTGAGGTGGTATCTCATCATATTTTTGATTTATATTTCCCTGATGATGAGTGATGGTGAACATCTTTTCATGTGTCTGTTAGCCATCTGGATGTCTTCTTTGGAAAAATGTGTATTCATGTCTTCTGCCCAGTTCTTAGCTGGATTATTTGATTTTTGAGCGTTGAGTTTGATAAGGTCTTTATAGATTTTGCAGTAGCTATGTAAATCAGTCAAGAGGAGAAAGTAACAAATATGTAATTACATTGTTTTTTGTAATTGCCTTAATTATTATTTTATTGGTTTTCTGCTGTGTATCTGTGTGTGGATTCATAGTGCTATATGGTATCATTTACTTCCAGCCTAAAGAACTTTCTTTGCTATTTATTACAATGTAAATCTGATACCAAAAAATTCTTTCAGTTTTTGTTTATCTGGGATTATATTTAGTTTGCTTTCATTTGTGAAAGATAGTTTTGCTGGCTATAATATTGTTTGACAGTTTTTTACTTCTAACTCTTTTAATACATTGCTCCAATGCCTTCTGACTTCCATGGAATCTGATGAGATGTTACATGTTAGTCTTACTGGGCTACCTAGTATGTTATCAGTCATTTTTCTTTTGCTCCTTTAGGGTTTCTTCTTTGTATTTGAACATTTTGAGTATTATGTGTCTGGGTGTATGTGAATCCCTTTACATTGATCATACTTAGAGTTCATTGAGCTTCTTGGATGTGTAGACTAATGTTTTTCATGAAATTTCCAAAGTTTTCAGCCATTATTTCTTTGGTATTGTTCATCACTTTCTCATACCTCCTTCTGGTTCTCCCATTTATGTGTATGTTGGTGCTTTTAAATGGCTCTGTTCTCATTTCTCTAAGGCTCTATTCTTCATTTTTTCCTCTTCTTCAGATTGCATAATCTCTATTCATCTATCTCCAAATTTACTGATTATTTCTTCTGCCAATTCAAGTATATGGTTGAGCCCCTCCAGTGAAATTTTCATTTCAGTTATTGTACTTCTTGACTGCAGAATTTCCATTTGGTTCCTTTTAAATAATTGGAATATTTCTATCTCTCTATTGATATGGTATCTTTGATGAGACAATGTCCTCATATCTTCCTTTAATTATTTAAGCATGATTTCCTTTTGTTCTTTGAACATATTTATAATAGATGCTTTGAAGTTTTTGCCTGCTAAGTCCACCATCTGGGCCTCTTCAAAGGCAGTTTCTATTGCCAGCATTTTCTTTCTGTGTATTGGTCACACTTTACTGTTTATTTGCACGTCTCATACCTTTTTGTTGCTATCTGGATATATTAGATCTCCTCCAACCCCAGGCATTGTTTTGTTTGTTGCTTAACAGGTAATACAACAGTGACTTGCCTGCATCCATTCTGTGAGAACCATTTTCCTTGCAATGTATAGCCACTGAGGTCCCAGCTCAGATGGTTTCCACTTACTTTTATCTTTTAGCTCCAGGTCTTCCCTGAGTAGGTATAAGCCACTTACTAAGAACCCTGAGGATGTTCTTACCCAGTTAGATTTTTATCCTTTGTAGTTGGTCGTGTGTGTGACTTGGAAGCTGCTATTGAGTTTACAGTCTCCTTCCCCCCACTCCCTGCCTTTTTTTTTTTTTTTTAGCCAGGGACTAATAGCTTGGGGATTTCCTCTGTGACTGCTTCTGAGAGATCACAACCTTGGACACTCACACAGTTCCTAGACTTCCAGAAGTAATTGTGATTTGATTTTTAAGTGTAACTTCCAGTCTGTCTTTCTAGGATGTCCTGAAGTTCTTTACCCTATCAGAATATCCACATCTAAATTTCTTTTACTTTGTACTTAGTGCTGACCCTTTTTACACTTATGCTTACACCTTCAAGAAGGTCTTACTGTGCTCTGCTGGAGTTCTTAGGCTCCTTGTCCTTACCTTGCTAGGTTTGGTCTCCCATTTATTGCTACTTTTGAAAGACAAATGTAAAAGTTTTATGGCAGTGTTTTTAGAGTGGTCTCCAAAAGAACACCTGGGTTAGAATCATCCAGAGGCCTTGTTAAAATTCATATTTCTGGAACTAACCAAGCCCAGTGATTTTTAATGTCTTTGGATGAGGTTCAGGTATTGGCTTATGTAGATTTCCCAGAATTATTCTGGTACAAACTGTATTTTGAAAACCATTATAGGAGATGGTAGAAGATTAAGTTGGAAGTGTAGCTTGGGTCCTGATCGTGAAGCACCTCAAATATTTCTCTAAAGGATTTGAATTTTCCCTGTGGGCTAAGTGTTGGAAACAAAAATGGCCTTACATATTATGTGTATAGTACTAAGTATCTTCTGTGTTCTCTCACCTTCCTTGATGGTCTCCCTGCTCTGTTGCAGACACTTTGTGTGCTCCTCACTCACTCACTAAGGACTTAGGGCCCTCATCCTTTTATCCTCTTTTATGCTTGCTTCCTCTCCTTTCTATTGTCTCTGACTCCCTACCAGCTCAGCATGACCTCATCCACCCTTCCCCTCAAAGATCTTAAAGCATCACTTTGTTTCTTTCTCTTTCAAATAAAAACTTAAAAGAGTATTTCCAGCAATTCAAATGAATTTCTAAACCAGATACTGGGTGCAGGGAGTTATTTTTTAATAGGAATAGCTTTCTTACCTACTTCTCTGCACTACCCTCCACTCATGCCATAAGAAAAAGGGACAGTAACCTTGTACTTAAATTCTGAAATATTATCAACCCCTAAAATTCCTAAAGATTGTCAGCCTAATATAGGCATTGATTAAAAGTGAAGACTTTCTAAAAAAAGCCATATATATCAAGAACTTCTATGTAGGAAATATTAACTTGGATACCAAGTAAAAAATTATTTGATGGGTGTTTTTAAAATCATAGGAAAAAGATCTTATAGAAAGCTTTTGCCATAGATCAATTAGAGGATTATGTTGCTGAATGATTACTCTAGGCATCAGATGTTAAAAGCTTGAACTAAAATGATTATGATGTGTCTGGAAAATAAGAGATAAAAGCCACACTAAAAAAGAAGTGATTGGACTCAGTGACTTCTTGAATATTGGGAACACTACAATTTAGAGTCAAAGATACTGTAAGTGTCTCATGTCCAGATTATATAAATAATTTCTACAGCTCAATAATAAAAAGAGAAATAATACAATTAAAAGTGGATAAACGATTTATATAGACACTTGTCCAAAGAAGATATACAAATGGCCATTAAGCACATGTAAGAATGCTCAGCATCATAAATTATTACGGAAATACAAATCAGAATTACAGTGTGATATAACTAGGGTGACTGTAATGAAAAGGTGACACGTGTTGTTAAGGGTATAGATGAGTTGGAACCCTTGTACAGTGCTGGTGACAGTGTGAAATGGTGCAGCTGCTTTGGAAAATAGTTTGTCAGTTCCTCAAAATGTTAAACATGGAGTTACCATCTGACCCAGCGATTTCCCTCCTAGGTATAATTGAAGAAAAATATGTTTGTACAAAAATGTGCCCACATATGTTCATGAAAGCTTTACTTGTAATATCTAAAAAGACACAAACAACCCAAATTTTCATCTGCAGATGAATAGATAATCAAATGTGGTATATCTATGCAATGGAATATTATTCATCCATAAAACTGTATGAAGTTCTGCAACAGCATGAATGGCCCTTGAAAACATTATGCTAAGTGAAGGGAGATACCTGTAATAGGCCACCTATTGTATGACTCCAACTATATGAAATGTCCAGAAGAGGTAAAACCTATTCAGAAAGACAGAAAATACATTGGTGGCTTCCAGGGACTGAGGGAAGGAGGGGGAATGGGGAATGGTTGCTAATGAGTATGGGGTTTCCTTCTGGAATGATGAAAATGTTCTGGAATTAGATAGTAGTGAGGGTTGCACAAACTTGAGAATGTATTTAAAGCCACTGAATTGTACACTTTAAAAGGATGAATTTCGTGATATATAAATCATATCTCAAAATAAAAACAAAAAAAGATACCAGAAGAGGTTAGAAGTCTATTGTTAAAGAACAAATCAGAGTTTTGGGAGGGTTTAATTTGTTGTATAGGGATGAACATGGAGAAGTCTGGGTTAGGTCTTGAGTTTTATGAAAGAGTAGAATATTTTATATACTCCCTTAAAGCATATTCCTTTGGGTTTCTTGGTCTTTGTGTCCCTAATTACAGTCTCACTTTACAATGTAGTTGTAAACAGGATGAATATAATACCCGTACATTCTTGTTATTGTCTCACAGATCACTGAGAACTTGTTTTTTTTTAATGTTTATTAATTTATTCTGAGAGAGAAAGAGAACGAGCAGTGGAGGGGCAGAGAGAGAGGGAGAGAGAATCCCAAGCAGGCTCTGTGCTATCAACAGAAAGCCTGATGCGGGGCTCTATCCCGCGAACCCTGAGATTGTGACCTGAGTTGAGATCAAGAGTCGGGCGCTTACCCAACGGAGCCACACAGGCACCCTGACTGTGTTTTTTTATTCAATTGTTTTTCTCTCTCTTTTTTTTTTCACATGACATTGGTCATTTCAACATGATTGGGTTCATTCTAAGTTCTGCTTAGCCTTCAGTGGGAAATGGTTCTAATGTCATTTCAATTTTCTAACCTTTTGCAGAGCTATCCAAATCTGGGGTGCATATATACCACCTTGTAGCCAGTATGGGATCTGGGTCATGTTGTATCTGTTAATTCAGTTTTCAAAGTGTGGTTTGTTGAACTCGACACATACATGTGTCTAGGAGTTCATAAGCAATGTTACACAGCCATATTCCTGAGTTCCTCTCTCAAGATCCCTTTGGTAATTTCCAGTTTCCTGGGGTGCATCTTTTTGGTCCTCTGGCCAGAATGCTATGACTTTAGTTATGCTATTCTCTGTGCACTTCCACAACTGCACCTGTCTTTGGGGCCAAGTGGCAGCAGGACAATGAAGGAAAAAGTGCCATCAGATCTGAGTCCACCCTTTGAAACTGCAGTTCCATCAAACTTCAAGGAACATTTCCTTTCTTAGGATTTTGTCTTTTGCTGGCTCCCACTGCCTCTGCTGTCAAAGCTGCTGCTACCCTGACACCACAGCATTGCCTGAGAGCCGGGGAGTGAGATAGATAAAAGAAAGAGAAAAAACCAGGGGGGTTCCACTGTCTTGTTGACTGTTTTGCATTCACTTTCCCACTCCTTGAACCAGAACTAAAAGGCTTCTCTCAGTGTTTTCCCTGTCTGCAACGATTGTAGTCCATTTGGGATGCTGTAACAAAAATACCGTAGACTGTGTTGCTAATAAACAACAGAAACTTATTTGTCACATTTCTAGAGGCTGGAAAATCCAAGGCGAAGATGCTGGCATGTTTGGCGTCTGGTGAGGATCCACTTCCTGGTTCATAGCCAGCTGTTTTTATGCTTTGTTCTGTCTTGTTGGAAGGGGTGAGGGAGCTCCCTGAGGTCTGAGGGTGTTAATCTCATTCATGAGGGCTCCACCCTCCTGACTTAATCACCTCCTTAGGGCTCCACCTCCAAATACCATCACTTTGGTGGACTAGATTTCAACATAAGAATTTGGATGGGGGGGTGGGCATGGAAGATGGGCACAAACATTCAGCCTATAGCAGCCTCCCAGTGTTCACTTCTTTGTTTCCTGTGTGATGAGTTCAGACCAGGGGATACAGCAGTAAAAAAATTGGTAAACTTACTGCTTATATGGTGGTATTTGAATTCTGTTCTTCCCCAATCCATCTGCTGCTGTTTACTTTTGAATCCTCAAATAGCCGTTCCCTGTATTCTGTCGAGGTTTTATAGCCGCATTCAGTGGGAGACAGTGTAGAGTATACTTATTTCTCTGTTACCCAGAACCTGAATGTTTCAACTTTAAAGCAAAATTTCTTACTATTTTTAGAAAAGTTCTTGAATAGTTTTTCTCAAAGAGAATCCTATCATAGTTAAGTAGAAGTGCTCAAAAAGTTCGTGTACTTTGTAACTACTTATTCATGCAAATTAGGGTTTTTATGAAATATGTAATCAAAACAAAATATAGAAATAAATTGAACAAAAAAGTTATTAAATAACCTGAACTATAATAGAAAACCCCAATTTTTATACGGATTGTAGGGTAAGCAAATGTTATCGTTTTGAACGATACATTTACATAACTATACTAATACATTCTTGCTTTTGAATGCTTTATATATTGGGGTTTTGTTTACTTTTTTCATTAAAATAAAGGCTTTTCTGCTAAAGAGAAGAAAATCTTCTGACTTGTAGGAATGACTCGTTAGCTTGTCCTTAAGGTACTCTCCTTAAATACCAATTTTCCATGTCAGGCATTTGACATACATCTAGCACTTCTTCATTGTTCCCTGGCAAATGAAATGTTTTGGAGTATGAGGGAAAACAGAATTTTCAGAAAGAGGAATAACGTATCAGAGCCAGCAATGGTCAGGGATACTAAGAGAAAAAAAAGTCTATTTTCTTGTTTCTGAGCAGTGCTAAATCATTCGTCCAGTTTTTCACAGCAAACGTAATATAAGCCTGGAACACTTTGTGGTGACAGTGAGGAAGTGCTCACAAAATGATGGGAACATGAAAGAAGTACAAAGGAACCAACTTCAGAGAGTTCCCAAAGGCCCGGATGGGACCATTTGAGTAACAAAATAAATATAATATAATTATGGTAATGAACTGTAATCCATAGAATATCCATGAGTCTATACTAATGTAAATAAATAATTGAATCAATAAATAAATGTGGAAGAATGGAAAAGAGCTGGTCAGATTGTAGGATTTCAATTAACAAACATAGAAAGAATGAGGAAATAGAAAATTACCTTTAGGTAAACATCACAGTAAAATCTGTTTCAGGAAAGAACCATTGATGGATGCTAAAATTACAGTGAAAAAGAGGATGTTCGTAATCTCAAAGTATGTCTCTATCTTCTCAGTTACAAAGGAAAAGCTAGTAACTTTATGCTGGGGTGGGGGGGGGGATTGGTTACTAATACCAGCTTAACCAAGTGATCCAAGTTAGTACTAAGATCTGTCAGCATCAGAAACCCTTTGAGATGATTCATGACATCACTTTCTTGCTCCAAATGCATAATTTTAACCTAGTCATGGGAAAATATCTGATCAACTCAAATTGAGAGACATTCTATACAATACCTGACCAGTCCTCTTCAAAAGTGTCCAGGTCATGCAAGACAGAGACTGAGGAACTGTCCCAGATTGGAGAATGCTAAAAAGGTTTGACAGTTACCTGCAGTGTGGGATCCTGGATTGTACCTTGGACAAGAGGAAAGGGCCAGTGTGATACTTGTCAAAATTCAGAGTCTCTAGATTAGTTACTAATATACTACCCATTTAAAATTGTTGGCTTTAATAGTTTTACTATGGTTAGGAAAGATGTTAATAGTAGAAGCTGGATGAAGTGATGTTTGAGTACTGTGCTTTGCAACTTTTCTGTAAGTCTAAAATTATTTCCAAATAAAAAGTAAAAAAAAAATGGGAAAAAATTTCATTTCAAGTAACTTATATAAATGCAAAAACAAAGAGGCTTGCATTAAAAGAAAATTAAAGTGAAGTGTAACAAAGGGAAGTCCTACAGAACAGACAAAATAAAATTTCAAATTTCATTGCCTTTCTTTCAGATTTCGGTCACTTAAAAACAATGCTTATTAAAAAGCCTGAAGACTGTTATATACCATTTTTCCCCTCACATTTCAAATTGACTGGTTATAATACTTCTCCCTTTACTCTTTTAGAGATATGAAACACTGAGTAATTGAAGCCTGAACTATTACTGATATTTCCGCATCATAGTTGAGATTTTATTTCTGATGCCTGAAGACCACGAAGACAGCATACACTCAATCAAATGTTCAGATCTTCTCCACACAATTGTAGTTGATTCCTTGTCAAAAATTTAAATGAAAGATAATTTAAATTCATTTTTCTTTACAAAACAGATTTTTGCTAATTTATAAAATGTAATTAAAATGTTACCAGAATGCAGTTACTCTTGGAAATACTTCTCTACAGATTCTCATTTTTGCAAAATAGATATGTCTCATTTAACTTTTATGAAAAATGGTTAAATTTTCAAAATTGGTTTCAGATGCTATCCAATTTCTTGGTACATTGAAGTGTCAATAGTTGATGTAAGCCCTTTTAGATCAGCAGGCAGGGATTCTCAAACAGGGTATCCATTAGTCACCTGGGGAACTGTTTCAAAATATAGATCCCACAGCTCCAGCAACAGGGATTCTGACAACACAGGTTAGTATAGAATTAAGGATGTCTGGATTTTTAGAAGATTCCCCAAGGATTCTACTGTAGAATCACAGAATGCTTTGGAGAGAGGAGAGTGTTGTTTATGAACATGGTCGTTATAGTTGGACAGAACTGACTTTTATTTGAGCTCTGCCACTTACTCATGGAGTGACTTGAGCATTATTCAAGTTTCCTATGCCTCAGTTTCCACCTGTGTAAAATGGAGCTTTTAATGATTTCTATATCATTAATTACAAAAGTATTTCAATGACATAGTGCATATGAAGTATTTAAAATGAAAGCACTTTTTACTGATTCATTTTTTAAGATGGCTAGATGTTTTTTGGAAAATGCGATGGTGCACAGGGAAGCACTTCAGGCAGAAGCATTAACCAAGCAAAGAAATAGCAGATGTGGAGCTGCCTACAGAAGTCTGAGAAGCTCAGGTGTTGGGTTATGGCTGGAGCCTAGAGTGTGGGGGAGATATGGTAAGAGGTGAAAATAGGGAACCCAAGAGTCATTTCATGGAGTACTTGTATGCTATGCTGAAGGGCTTGATCTACATCCAAAATGTCAGACTGTGTAGTGTGATACCAGCTACTGGAAGTGGAGCAGAGGAACTTGTATGAGCAGCAATGTTGTTTGGTGATCCTGGGTAGCAATGAAGCCCAGGAGGATGTAGGGTGCAGGATACATACGCCGATGTACAGCTGTGTGTGACATATGCGGAGTTTATCAGTTTCATGGTAGAGATTCAGGATGTAAGATAGAATTCCTCGGGTTCAAGCCATATTTGATATAGCCTACCAAAAATCATGCACTGTAAGAGTTACTAGAAGCTATTCATTCTTTGTCAGCCAGAACTCTGGTCCTGAACCTCTCATAAACTCAAATTCTGGTAAAAATCTAGCTGTAAATGACCATATCTGAGCATCGTGGAAACGTAGTTTCCAGGTTCTAGGAAATCAGCTACTTTAATAATTCTAGACATGTGTGGGCATCTTGGGGAACAGTATCATTGTGTTGCAACTAGACTAACAGATCCTATGTTAATCCCTGTTCTTGGCCATGTCAGAGGGTAAAATCTGTTTCAAAAAACTTTTTCCAGGATAAGATTCAGTTCCTAGTCTCGTGGAGATTCATTTTACTTATCCTCAGACTGAAGTGTGGGGAAGCCAGGACACCTATTTGCAGGAGCAGACACGGGCTGAGTAGGATGCTATTCTATAGTCTGGGGTCCTCTGACCCAAGGCACACAATGACATCATCTCATTGAAAAAGTGACTTTTTTTTAAATGACTCTTATCCCCCAAAAGTTTATGAATGCAGCTAGGGCTTGTTTAAGTTAGGAGATTCTCATAGAAATAGTGGTGATTGCATGGTCAGTGGCTCAGAGAAGTGTATTTCTGCCAACTGTAGTAAGAAGAACAAGTAAAGAAGGACTGTATTTTTTTCAGAGACTGAGAGATTTATATGTGGAAAAGAAGGTGCTTTGGGTTATTCTGCTGTGTCATTGTTGGTTATTTGTAGTGATGTAATTGGTGGCAGATGTTGATAATGGGAGAGGCTATGCATGTGTGGGGGCTGGGCATACATGGAAACTCTTTGTACCTTCCTTTTAGTTTTGTTGTGAACCTAAAACAGTTCTAGAAAATGATCTTTAAATATGCAAAAAAGGAAGGTGCCCTAAACTGAGATTGCTGTTCCCTTTATTTATTTATTAAAAATTTTCTTAATATGTATTTATTTTTAGAGAGAGAGAGACAGACAGACAGACTGAGTGTGAACAGGGGAGTTGCAGAGAGAGAGGGAGACAGAATCTGAAGCAGGCTCCAGGCTCTGAGCTGTCAGCACAGAGCCCGACATGGGGCTCAAACTCACAGACCACAAGATCATGACCTGAGCCAAAGCTGAATGCTTAACTGACTGAGCCACCCAGACACCCCTCGCTGTTCCCTTTGGAAGAGGCTTCCCAGTAATGAAGTGGAGCTGCTACAGTTGTTTATTGAGACCTAAAGATCAGAATTGATTCATAGTCAAATATTTCATGAGTATCAGCTGTGTGCAAAGCAGTGTGCTAAGCGCTGGGGAGAAAGAATCACAATACTAGGTTTACTCTAAGCAAATAGGAGACTACTTAATGAACAGAGGTACCAAATAATTTATTTGCAATGAGAGACTTAATTGCCTCAAAGCCTTTAATATGTTATATCTATTTGCCAGGGTATCTTTTTTAGGTACTGAGGAACTCATTGAGAACCAGGTTAATAATTAGGACATCGTTGACAAAGATCAGATTAGAAGACCATTGAGGTTTCAAAAAATTTTTTTTAACATTTTATTTAGAAATAATTAGATTCACAGGGAATTCCAAAGATGGTACAGAGAGTTCCTGTGGACTCCTCACTTGTTTCCCTCGATGATTATGTCTTGCTTACATAATTACAGCATAACAGCAAAACCAGGAATCTGACGTTGGTAGAATGTGTGTATATATTTCTATGTCGTTTTATTACATGATTGTGTAGATTTGTGTAACCATGGCCACAATCCAGGCCCAGAACTCATCTGTAACCACATCCATATCCCTTCTGCTGCCTCACTGTGGTCATATCAAACACTTCCCTGTTTCTAATTCACAGCAGCCATGAATTTTCCTTCCATCTTTATGATTTTGTCATTTCAAGAATGTTAGATAGATGCGATCCTACAGCGTGTGAGCTTTTAAAAAACTACTAGCTTTATTGAGATATTATTCATATACTGGAAAATTCCCCCTTTAAAGTGTATAATCCATGATTTTCAGCACACTTCACAGAATTGTGCAGCCATCACCTCTAATTTCAGAACATTTTTATAACCCCCTAAAAAGCCCCATTAGCATTTCCTCTCCATTTTACCATCTTGCCAACTTCCTGCAACCACTAATGTGCTTTCTGTTTTTATGGATTTGCCTATTCTCTGCATTTCATATAAATAGAATCATTCAACATGTGTCTTTTTGTGAGTGGCTCCTTCACTTAGCCTAATGATTTCAAGGTTCCTCCAATACTCCATTCCTTTATGTGGCTGAATAATGTACCTTGGTATAGATGCACCACATTTCACTTGTACATTCATCAGTTGATGGACATTTGGTTTATACCCACATAGTGTCTGTTTTGAAAGGTGTTTTCATGTAAATTCATGTACAGGCTTTGTGTAGATATATGTTTTAATACCTATTGGGTAGATAGCCAGGAGTAAACATAATTCTGTTTAATTTTTTGAGGAATTGCCAAACTGTTTTCCAAAGTAGCTGCCCCATTTTACAGTCTCACAAACAGTGCATGAAGGTTGCAATTTCTCTATGTCCTTGCCAACACTTATTATCTTCCTTCCTTCCTTCCTTCCTTCCTTCCTTCCTTCCTTCCTTCCTTCCTTCCTTCCTTCCCTCCCTCCCTCCCTCCCTCCCTCCCTCCTTCCTTCCTTCCTTCCTTCCTTCCTTCCTTCCTTCCTTCCTTCCTTCCTTCTTCCTTAGTCTTTCTTTCCTCCCTGCCTTCTTTCCTTCCTTCTTCCCTTCCCTCCCATCCTCCTTCTCTCCTTCTCCCTCTCCCTCCCTCCCTCCCTCCTTTCCTCCTTTATTCCTTCTCTTCTTTCCTTTTTTCCTTTCATAGCCATACTAGTGGGTATGAAGTAGTATCTCACTATGGTTTTGATTTGCATTTCACTAATGATAGTGATGTTGAAAATGTTCTAGAGTGATTATTGACCATTTGTATGTCCACTCTGGATAAATGCCTATACAAATGTTTTGCCCATTTTTCAATTGGGTTATTTGTCTTTATTATTGAGTTAAGAGTTCTTTACGGGCAACTGGGTGGCTCAGTTGGTTGAGCGTCCAACTCTTGATTTTAGCTCAGGTCATGATCTCATGGTTAGTGAGATCAAACCTTGGGGTTGGGCTCTGTGCTCTCTCTCCCTCTCTCTCACCCCTCCCCTATTTGTGCTTGCCCTCTCTCAAAAATAAAAAAAATAAAGAGTTCTTTAGATCCTCTGGATACAAGTCCCTAATCAAATGTATGAGCTGCAAATATTTTCTTCCATCCTGTGGGTTGTCTTTATATTTTCTTGATGGTCTCTGAAGCACAAGTACTTTTAGTTTTGATGAAGTCTTATTTATCTATTTTTTTTCTTTCATTGCTTGTGTTTTCGGTGTTGTATTCAAGAATCCAAGGACATAAAGACTTATGAATATGTTTTTTTCTAACAATTTTATAGTTTTACCTTTACATTTAGGTCTCTAATCCATTTAGTTTAATTAACTCTATGAGTTAGTCTTTACATATGGTGTGAGATAGGAGTCTAACTTTTTTCTTTTACATATAAATAACCAGTGGCACGCTACCAATTATTGAACGACTATTCTTTCCTGCATTGAATTTTCTGGCACCCTTGTTGGGAATCAATTCATAGGAAATGTGAGGGTTTATTTCTGTTCCATTAATCTGTATGTCTGTTCTTTTGCCAGTACCACACTGTCTTGAACTGTGCCTTTGTCATAGTTTTGAAATGAAGAGAACCTCAACTTTGTTTTTCCTTTCCAAGATTGTTTTTTATTCCAGATCCCTTGCATTGCCACATAAATTTTAGGAGTAGCTTGTCAGTTTCTGCTAATTAGTTAGTTGGGATTTTGATAGGAATTGTGCTGAATCTGTAGATCAATTTGGTAACATTGCCATTTTAGCAATATTGTCTTCTAATCCTTGAAGATATTATGTCTTTCCATTTATTTAGTCTACTTTATTGCAAACATATTTTGTCGTTTTCAACGTGCAAGTCTTGTATTTCTTTGGCCAATTTTGTGCCTGAGTATTTTACTCTTTTTGATGATACTGTAAATGGAATTTATTTCTCAATTTTACTTTTGTAATTTTAGTTATTACTGCATGGAAATAAAATCGACTTTTCCTTCAGTCTTACTGAATTCACTTACTAGTTCCAATAGTATTTTTTAGGAGGGGTTGTGGATTCCTTGGGAATTTTCTGTATATAAGGTCATGCTGTCTTCCTATCTAATCTGGATGGCTTTCATTTCAGTTTTTGCCTGAATTCCTTAGGTAGATTCCCCAGTACTATGTTGAATAGAAGTAGCAAGAGCAGACATCTTTGTCTTGTTCCTGATCTAAGGGACAAAGCATTCATTTTTTTACTTCCAAGTATAACATTTGCTGTGGTCTTTTCATACGTGACTTGTATCAAGACTGGGGAAGTTACTTTGAATTTATTGTTTGTTGAA